>NC_056737.1:1085407786-1085557786 GCF_019279795.1 Protopterus annectens | reverse complement strand
TTAGAAAAGAAACTTCAATCTAACCCAAACCCTGATATTGAAAGATTAATTAACAATACCCAAAGACAATTACATGAACTACACCAACATAATTGCTCTATATATGAGCTAAGATGGATAGCTCAATATTCAGAGTGGACACAATTCCCATCTAAAGTCTTGGCTAGAATTATTGCGAACAAACAAGAAACATCTAGGATATCACTAATTCAATACCAAGATAAGATTTATAAAACAGATGCACAAATTTTAGATCTTTTTCATCAGATCTATTTAGAAATATATGTTCTGAATAACCAGCAACCATCTTCTGAGGAAATTACAAGTTTTCTTAATAATATTACATTCCCTAAACTACAAAAGAATTATACAACTCTTAAATGCTCCCCTAAATCATCAAGAAATAATCAATGTTACAGGGAGATTAAAAAAAAGGTAAAGCACCAGGTCTGGATGGATATACCTCAGAATTTTACAAAGTATTCAAGCAGACTCTGTCATCTATTCTTTTGAAAGTGTATAATTATATTAAGACTTATGGTATATTGATTGCCACCTAAATAACTTTAAAACAATTCTTATACCTAAAAACAGTTTAGACAGAGCTAACCCACACAATTATAGGCCAATTTCCTTAATTAATGTAGACATTAAAATAGTGTCTTCAATCCTAGCTGAGAAACTGAAAAAAGTTATGTCATCTATAATTACCACTGAACAAACTGGTTTTATGTCTAACAGACAGACTTGGGACAACACTTTAACTTTAGAATCTTTATTACACCTCAATAAAAAGGTCAAGAATCCGAGCTATGCATTAGTAGTTGATGCATGTAAAGCTTTTGACACAGTAAGCTGGAACTTCTTATTTATCACTGTGGCTCATTTCGACATCCCCAAAAGTTTCATAAATATTATTGAAACTTTACATAATAAAGCACATACTTACCTTTATATTACTAAGACCTTATCTAAACCTATTAAAATTAGCAATGGTACTAAACAGGGTTGTCCCCTCTCCCCCCACCTCTTTAACTTATACCTAGAACCTCTACTACTTTATATTTCCCAAGCCACCTTTCACTCTATCCCAAGAACTATGAATGTTAAAGTAAGTCTGTCTGCCTATGCAGATGATCTAAATATATACTTTGAGCGTCCCATCTCCAATATTAAGAAGCTAATTAATACAACTGATAGATTCTCGAGGATCTCGAATTATAAAGTTAATAAAAAAGCCACTTATTTTTCCTATTAATCCACTTTATCATAAAAAATACCTACTATCTGAAGCTCCTTTTAAAATAGAATACTTTTTAGAGACCTAGGGATACAATTTGACCATACTCCTATAACCATGTATCAAAACAACCTCATGAAAACATGGACAGGCATTCTACATGACCTTTTCAGATGGCAACAATTAAAGTTGTCCTTGTAATCCAAAGTTGCAGTTGTCAGGATGAATATCTTAACTAAACTTTTATATCAATTCAATGCCTCAGACCTGGTTATCCCTAACAATTTTTTCCAAAAAGTCAATAAAGAGCTGGCCAAATTTATTTGGTTTCCAAGAGAAGTTAGAATAAGCTATCAAAAATTATGCTATCTGAAAAAAAAAGGAGGATTGGGCATACCAGACTTCTGTCTATATTACTGGATTATCTGTGGTAATAGGATTATCCTAATATCAAACTTTAACTTAAAGGAAGACACTTGGCCCCCTCTCTGGATGAGGATTTGGCACAAACATGTAAGCAGTAATAATTTTAATTCCAAAGCCCTCCCTTTCTTAATGAATGAAAGCTTAAACAACCTTCCTGTGAGTATTATTCTAAAGCAAAGAGTTAAAACCTTTCAGTGTTTATTAAAATTTATGGTTAGATGAGACCCTTCCTTATATCCAACCAATTCATATGAGCCCCCAATTTCAGACTAAACAGCAAAATGATTAATCTCTCAGACTATCCACTAATCAAAGAATATATGGTACGGGATATACATAAATTTAAGGAGAAATCCCTAAAAAGAATTGAGATGTGAGTTGAACCTAAGTCAGAAATACACTATTATCTTACATCAAATAAGAGAACTTATAACAACTAAAGTTACTGATAAATTCATTACTGAATTTGATGTAACTAGGGTAAGTGATTTCTGTAGTACCCTAACCAGGAAGAAAAATATATCAAATACATATAAGCTGGTGGTGGCCTCTAAATTTCACAATATCATTCTTTTTTCTAATTACTGGAGTCGATATAATGTCAACCTCAGGGAGGACGAAAAACTTAGAGCAATACAATCCACCATTACATTTTTCCCCTTCAAAAAGCTCATTTACACTCAATTAATGATTAATAACTCTTATTGTACACCCTGCAGACTAAATACATTTAATCCAAATGTCTCTCCCGCATGCTCATGTGATTAATAACTCTTATTGTACACCCTGTAGACTAAATGCATTTAATCCAAATGTCCCCCCCCCCCCACATGCTCATGCTGCTCCTTTCCTCAAGCAGACCTCTTATACATCCTATGGCCATGCAATCACACTTATAAGCGTCTATATCATATTATTGTAAGATGCAAATAGCGAACGCTATTTCATTGTACCGATAATATCAAAACAACAACATATCGAACAAATGGAACAGCGGATTTTTTCCCAGGGAAAAAATTCGCTGCTCCTTAAAAAAAAAAAAATAAACTTAAACACAATGTTAAATGGGGGGCTTCACCCCCCCATCCCCCTACTTAAATATACCAACTCCGCAATCGCACCATAGTGGAGGAAATGGCAAAGTCCCGAAGATGACCCACCAAATTTTTTTCCCTGGGAAAAAATTCGATGTTCCGTGACTTCGCTATTTTGCCATTTCGACAGTATCGGATCGACTAAATAGCATTTGCTATTTAGTCCATTTGATAGCATCATATAGACCCACTTATAAGCTTTGGTACTCTCTCATAGTTAGATTAGGAAAAATGAGTTATCAAAAGTCTACCCTATCTTGGGAACTAGCGATTCTACATATTACAGACATTAGTTTGTCTAATTTGAAACTACATGTACTTATTACCCTTTGTTCACTTATTAAATTCTACATTACTAAAAACTGGTTAGATCACACCAAATTATCATGGAATGGTTTCAGGAATCTAACAATAAAATACATATCCTCACAAAAATATTTACTAATAACCCTAACAAACAAGCATACTATCAGAAATTTTGGAAACTTGTTTTTGACATTATCCAGGATGATTGAATAACTGTTTAATTGTCTTAATTTAGGCTGATACCACTCACTAATTTGGCTTTGATGGGCATCCTCATATTACTCCAGAAATCAAGGCTCCATGTAAAAGCTCCTAGTTATTCTTGTTTATTGTTTGCAGTAGCATCCTTTGTATATATATTTGTATATATGTGTATATGGGTTTTTTCTTTTTTTTTTTTTTGTTAAGGGGTATAGAATGTCTAAGGTTGACCCTCAAATTATATATATATATATATATATATATATATATATATATATATATATATATATATATATATATATATATATATATATATATATATATATACTGCATTTGAACTTTTATGTAACTTCATGTACTGTTTTATCTGTTATCTCTCTATAAAACAGTAAAATGTTATTGGAGAAAAAAAAATAATAAAAAGTCTGTCTCTCTTCCTTTCCAGGGAAGGCCAGCTGAAAATATTCTGTGGGGCAAAAATGATGGATTTCCAAAAAACTACTTCTCTTGGTAACGCCTGACACAACATTTTACAGTGGAAAGGCCTTGCCAGAAGCAGCTGATCAATTTCTATGAATGGGGTCAGAAATTACATGGGCAAGGATGACCTTCAAGCTATGATGTACCTGGACTTCATCAAGGCTTTTGCTACCATACCTTTGCAGGATGCTGATAGGTATACCCAGAATGTATATTGGTAAAACACATAGGAAACTGTCACAAGGGTGGCAGAAAGGACATGTGAAGAGAGGAATTAGTGAACTACCAAGTGCCGCAGTGGTCACTGCTCAGAGTTGGCCTTTTTCATATTTGTATAAAAACAACACTATAAATGGTGAGAATGCTAAACGACAATTAAAGCTAAATAAAAAAAGAACTTCAGTGCAGCACTTGAAGTACTCTTAGTCCTTCAGCTTATGTCTTCAAGGGAATAAAAGAAGGTATTGAAAAAGGAAACAAGTGATTTTATACAAGACTAATTAGTTTAGCAACCAGTTCTCATACTAATAAAAATAGTTTTATTATTGAAATAAAAGTTCTGCAAGAGTTAAAAAAATTTTTACTCAAGTTAGTCATTTAAGCCATATGGTTTCAGTGTATTGAATGTACTGAATATTAAAATATATAAAGATTCCTTATATCTTAATAATAGGGATTTACCCCCTTTAATCTAGCAGCACTTTTTCTAAAGTATAAGTTTGTAAAAGGAGCATACTTATTAAGACAAAACAAAAAATATTCAGCAACAAGATGTGCCTTCTCATTCATAAAACTTCTAGCATTTTCTTGTAATATAATGTCAGTGTTGAGATTTCTCAACATAAAATGGCAGGGAATCACCAAATAACACACTCAACAGGTTTTGTAGTCTACGTATAACAGACCATAGCTTGGAAAAGCACTACATGTATCTTATCAGCACATAACTTACAAATAAACAAACTGCTGCTAGGAAACATGCCAAAGATTTTATTCAAGTAACAAAACAACCTCTCAGAAATTCTTTTAAAGTCATGCATTCCATATTGCCAGATTTTAACCTTGAGTATGTGAAAGCTTTGGTTTAACAGTTACTGAAGAAAGCATGTTGTCCTTCATCAAACTATTGTAGAATTCAAATGTTAACCTTACAAACAAAGAACATAGCAAATTAAATTATATTATAAATTAAATCATGTTATAGAATAAATGTCATTTTCAGATAGCAAGGCCCTTCTATTCATGGCAAACTTTCTCATTCTGTCTTATAATTAATGTCATAATCAAACAATAACTGTATACAATGAACTGATTGTACAACTTTACAACCTCATTAAAGGAAGCATCTGCCTTGCTTACCAGTCTCAGGCAAGACAGTAGTTTACACAGAAGTGGAGAAATATTGACAAAAGAACATCCACCTGAAGTTTTAGGCCTGGCTTTGGAATACCTAGTGGTCACTTATGTGATGACTTAAATGAGTACACCCGGACACAGGCCAAGTAAAATGAAGGGTCTTAAACACAGTCTGAGCCATCAATAATACCGACCTATTGTGTTACAGTGGGGGGCAAAATGACAGACTCTAGAAGATCCAAGCAAACCATCGGCAGCACATTTACCAGCGGTCATTATCTGTACTACTAGCGAAGAGCACTGCACTAGTCAAGATGAAATAATACCATATGCATAATGACCACTGCCATGTCCAGTGATGGACTACAATGATTTGCAGGTGATATTACACAGACTGACATAAGAAGATCTAATAATGGCTCACACCTGATCTTTAATTATTCATGTACTATCAAGGTCTGTACCCATATCGTTTACCTCTATTGAGAACCTCCAGTCAGTTTTTCTCCATTAAAAGATGATTGATAAATAAATAATCTTTGAAAGATGTACAACAGCATGCACCACAGTTTCTTCTGTTTTATTTGGATTCAAGCATCTTTCATCCACTTAATGATGAAAGACAGGCAATCATCTAAGTGGGCAGAATTGAACAGTTGGCCGTGAGAAAAGGAGATGTGTACCAGGTTGAGTTGTGTACCTGGTTGTGATTTGTGCAGCATTAATACTTGAGCCCTCTACCTTACATACCTCATCTCAGTGGCAGCAAATAAATCATGAAATGATAATGGTTGCCCTGGGATAAACCATATTCTAGGGAATAATCCTGTGAGGAATTACCCATGGTGGTAACCCTCAGGGACTATTCAAAAAGGTAGGAGGTAAATCACACAAGTACAGCATCACACAAACCACAGAAGGTGTAAGGTTAGTCCGACAAAACTGCATGTTCCATGGTGTCAACTGCTATCAAGAGATCAAGCAAGACCAAGACGAACTACAGTTTTCAAACACTTACTAAGAAAAGGTCACTTATGAGTTTCATGAGGCTGGACTTAGTAACACATCTTGATCAAAATCCAGATTGACACAGTGATGTGAGGGGAGAATGCATGTGTCCATCCTGGGGTGATGGCAGAAAAGGGGCAGCTGCAAAGTGCCACAGTACCTTGAAGGAGAGGTGGTGATATAAATGAGCAGCCAGGGGGCAGACATTAGTCTCACTAAGCCACCACATGGTGATAACTTTCCATGTGAACATCCTGAAGCAAGCACTTGCACTGGGAATGCATTATGGCCTCTGCAGTGACAGATCATACATTCCCCCTGTCCAGGTGCAGGGTTAAACCATCACAAATTCCCACATTGTGAGATGCCATTAGGGGCATCAAGCATTCTCATGGCTACCTGAATGACACCTAACATTTTCATCCAACCAGATCTTAGTTAAAAATGCCAGGTTCTTGGTATACAGTACATGAGTGGGGTTTGCAGTGTGCAGCACAAAAGTGAGGGTCTTAACCTGCAAAATACAAGTGGCATTCATAGTATGCAACACCTTTGTAAGGTTCTCAGTATACAGCATAAGTGAGGTTAAAAGGAAGAGGTACATAGACAAAGTTCAGTGTATACAGCACACTCGTACAGGCCCACCATTAAGAGAATGCACTAAAGGCGGAGGTGCTTCTATATTTCTAAAAAATCTCACCTCTGGACTTGCTAGACAAAATAATGACCTAGAACTCCTTCATGCCCAACTCTTGCCATTATTTTACTTAGAATCCAGCCAGATTAGGCTGATAGTCAAAATGGTTAGGGTTTACAGTGATCCTCCATTAATGAATTGGTATCACAACATGGTGGCATACGTTAAGGCCATGAATCATCATGAGTGATTAGGATTTAGTTAGGCCTTCACTGATTTTGTTTAGAAAACTGCAAACCATGTTCTCTGGTCTCACGAAGCTTGAATTTTTAACTTTACTTGTTATAGCAGTTATCAGACTTCTGTGGTGGTGCAGTGGTAGCGTTGTTGCCTCACAGCAAGAGGTTCTCCTGTTCAATTCTCAGCTGGAGTGCAGGGAGTGCCTTCTGTGTGGAGTCTGCATGTCCTCCCTGCGGTTGGGTGGGCATT
Source organism: Protopterus annectens (assembly GCF_019279795.1). Classification (NCBI taxonomy): domain Eukaryota; kingdom Metazoa; phylum Chordata; order Ceratodontiformes; family Protopteridae; genus Protopterus; species Protopterus annectens. The sequence goes on along the minus strand of NC_056737.1, from coordinate 1,085,550,549 downwards.
TGAAAGACATGCGTAAATGGGCATGCCTTTGTTGAAGGTTGAATGTCGAGCTGGCACCTTGGCGTTCGTGAAAATCTACTGCCAATCATTAATGGACCGGAGTTCAGCTGTGGCGACCTCCTAACCGGGAAACGCCGAAAGACAACAACAACTTGTTATAGAAGTTATCAATCCTTGTTTTTAAAAGAACGTCTTCCCACTGTCTCAGTAGTACTTCAATATATTTCTGTGCTTATTGCAGTCTGCCCAGTTTTTGTTTTTTATAATCACATTTGCTGTATCCTGTAGCTGGGTAATCACTTTAGTTTTGATGATAACATTTTATATTCACAGTGTTTCTTTTTTAGTTTCTGATTTATTTAAAATGCATTGTTATTGCTTTCATCCTGTAAGATCAATCTGAGTTTGTTGTTAGAGCTGGAAGAGTTGATATGAAAAGTTAAGCAGTTTCTGTATTTTATTCACTCTAGACCTACTTTTGCTGCTATAGTAGTTCTGAAAGCTAAACAGTATACATTTTATGTTATATTTTATTAATCTTTTGATCTCACCAAAAGGGTTTTGTTGGATTTCCCTTTATAGTCATGTCTTACTGGTATATGTTCAGGAATTCAGGAGTCAACAATAACATAGAACTCATTGCTAGTATCACTAGGGGTAGTATCACTAGGGGTAGTATCCCTGACTGTTTTCATAAATATACCATTTATTGCATTATAGTTTCTTTTGGTAAAATCTAGAAAGGATTATTTACTTATGACTAAGCCTGATTTTACTCTTATGCTGAAGATTATATCTGCTTTAATTACAGAAAGTATAACCATGAGTGGGGGGGGGGGGGGTTATTTATTTAACATTTGTTGACCCAGAAAATCCAACTAAGATAGAGCCTATTTTCAGCAGAGGCCTGGGGAGACACTCTCAAGGCACATGTCTTTGGAATGTGGGAGGAAACTGGAGTGCCAGGAGGAAACCCACACAAATGCAGGGAGGACATGCAGACTCCGCACAGTTGGGACCCCAACCGAGAATCAAACCAGAGAACCTCTTGCTGTGAGGTGACAGTATTAACTACTGTACCACTGTGCCACCCTAGGTTTCTCAGCATGATATTTCAGATAATGCTGTTCCTAGTTTTATTCATGACATAATGAATTTGGCAGTTAATGTAGAGATTTGAGGTCATGAACTATCAGCAAGTTGCTTCCTGTGGTTCATAGGTTCATATGTTTCTAGGTGTATACTAAGCTAACAACCACTAGAGGCCCCTTGCAACCCAAATGTGACCCACAAATTTGATTTATATAGGGGTGATATACTGACTAACTATGTCCATTAGAGACATAGGCACCAGAACAGGGTGGAATTTCTGATTACCCATTCACTGGTCCAAGTTGCACTTAAATAGAGAGAGGGAAGAACTCTGCTTCACATGGGTGGTAAGCCTGTTCCAGAGAAATGAAATTCTCTGAGAAACATTATCTGCCTCTCCAACATATTCTATTTATGTTGCAAGGAAAATTTATGTCTTTTAATGTAGGAGTTCTGAAGCTGTTTGTTTTGCAGATGTGCAAATGGTTCATCAAAACTGGGTGCAGGGATGCCTTGTGCACCAGACAAAGATCACCTCTCAGAAGTCTGTATCATCATCATCATCAATGTCGTTATCATTGACCCCCCCCTTTCCTATGTTTTACAAGGGTGTCATGTTAACTGTCGCCATCTCTCTCTCGATTCAATGCCACACTCCTGCCTTCCTCAGCACTCATGCCTGCCTGTCACAGATCTTCTCTCACACAATCCATCCGCATCTTTGCTGGTTGTCCTCATTTCCTCTTACCTTCTTATTTTCTGTCTCAGATCTTCGTTACCAGATTGTCTTCTGCTTTTTTGCATTTGTGCCCGAACCATTGTAATCCGTTCTCTGATCTTTTCTGCAATTGGAGCTACTTTGGCTTCTGGTCTTATGTCCTCATTTCATTGTCTATCCCACAGTGTACATCCTACCACCCTTCTGGGGCACTTCATTTCCATTACCTCTAGGTTCCTCATCTGCTCTGCCTTTCCTGCCCAGGTTTCTGTACCATACAGTAGTACTGGTTACACCGCTATTTTGTACACCTTATTTTTCAGCTTCTGTGGCATTCTTCAGTCGTACACTATACCTGACACTCTACGCCATTTAGCTACAGCCATGCTGATTCCAGATTTGACTTCCTCATTCAGGCTTCCCTTCTCCTCAACCACCCCTCCCAAATACTTGAAGCTGTTAACCTGTTCCACTGCCTTCCCTGCTATTTCAATTCTCAGCGTCTTCTGATTTCCCCAATTTGCTGCCATTACCACTGTCATAACTATACTCAGTTTCATACCATGTGCCTTCCATTCTCCTATCCTTTGCTGAAGTTCTTGTTCAGAGTCTGCCTGTAATGCCATATCATCTGCATACAGCAACTTTGTCAATTTGTCTGCTCTGACCTGTTTGTTAATGTAATCCATCATCATTATGAACAAGCAGTGGGCTTAGAGATGAACCCTGATGCACACCCACTCCCACTGGGAACCCCTCTGTGAGACCAAACACTACTCATACTTGAGTCATTTGGGTCCTTCTACATAGCCTGCACTAATTCTACCAATGTTTCTGGGACTTTGAACCACCACAGAACTATCCAAATTATCTTTCTTGGGACCTTGTCATATGCTTTCTCCAAGTCTATGAATGCCCAATTGGACTATTTCCTCATCTTTATCTTCTTGTTAACTATCTGTCTCACTGCAAACATCGGATCAGTTGTGCTGCATCCTGATCTGAATCCAAACTGCTCATCTCCCATCTTACTTTCTACTACTCTAAGTATTCATTAATCAATCACCCTCTCCAGAACTTTCATGCAGTTTGACAGGAGTTTGATACCTCTGTAGTGCCTACAGTTGTGGATGTCCTGTTTGTTCTTGAACACTGGGACAAGTATGCTTATTCTCCAGTCATCTGGGATACATCCTTCTCTCCACACTGCTATTAGTACCCTCAGGAGCCATTTCCCCCTATCTCATCCAGCATCTTTATCATATCTGTTCTGACCTCATCTGAGCCTGCTACTTTCCCTGACTTCATTTTCCTTAGTGTTGTTCTTACTTCCTCTAGGGTGGGCTCCTCCTCTTCTCTCACCACAGGCTGTGTCTGGTGCAGTACAGTTTCTGTGTGTGTGTATTTTTTTTCATTCAGAGGCTGTTGGAAGCATTACATCCATCTGCCTTTGATGTCCTGTGGACTGGTGAGCAGGTTGTTGCTGGCATCCCTTATGAAGGGTGTCTGACTATCTTCTTTATCTTTCTGTCTTTGCCTTGAAACCTGATATAGTTTCTTTGTGCCACCTACTGAGTCACTTTTCAGAAGTTGGTAGAGTGCCTCTGACGCCCTGCTCTTTGCTATTGCAACTCCTGTCTTAGTCTATTTTTTAGCCAACCAGTATTCCTTCCTAGCTTGGTCTGACTTTTCTATCTCCCACTTTTTCCTGCACTCCTTCTTTCTTTTGATGACTTCCTGAAGGCAGCTTTCCTTATGTACCTTATTTCCATACCTGGCTCAGCCACATATCAGTTCTGTACCCCTCACACATGCTGTTTTGAGGTGCTGCCATTCTTCTTCAACTCCACCTATTTCCTCCTCTTTTTTAGGGACTAAATTCCTGAGTAATTTCTTGAACTGTTGTGTTTTCTCTCCAGTCAACTTCCAGATGTTCAACCTGGTCTCTATTGACCTCAGAGCCTTCTCTGACCACTGCTTGCAGCTGATTTTGGCAACCAGTGATTTATGCTGTGGGCTGACTGATTCGCTAAAGATGACTTTGGAATTAATGATTCAACCCCATTGTCCTTTCCTTACTAGAAGGAAGTCCACCTGAGTTGCATATTGGCCACTCTTGTATGTGATCTTGTGACTGTCTCTCTGTTTGAGCCATGTGTTGGCTCCTATCAAGCCATTTGCCAGACAGAAGTCTAGAATGGCCTCTCCTTCTTTATTCCTGTTGCCCCAACCATGTGGACCCAGACAGTCCTCAAATACTATTCTGTTGGTCCCAATATGCGCATTCAGGTAACCCATTATCAACACCAATTCCTGTTGTCCTACTTTATCTTTTAGGTCCTGCAACTGCTATCTGAATGTACTCTTCTCTTCACTATCACAACCCTGCAGTGGGGCATAGGCTGAGATTATGAATACTGCCCTATCATTACACTGGATTCTGGTTGCCATGAGTCTGTCACTAATTCTGATGACATCCCTCACTGCCTTCTGAAGCCTGTCTCTCACCACAATCCCCACACCATTTCTAGCCTGTCCTCCTCCTGAGTAGGAGACTCTGGATCCCAAGCCAAGTGACTTTGCTGCACTGCCCTTCCATCTTGTCTTCTGGATACAGAGGATTTCCGGCCTCCTCCGTACCATCATGTAATCCACTTCCAAGCATTGTCCAGTCAGTGAACCTATATTGAGTGTAGCAATTCTTAGTTCGTGTTTGATACTGAGTAAAAAGACAGGGCTTTGAGATGATCAGTGTCAAGACATTGTGCTTACTCCCTGTATTCTTTTTGTAAGAAAACTTTGAGTATGTTCCATCTGCTGCATGCATCTCGCCAGATACATACTGAAGGGGGAATTATACTCTATGATGAGTCTGATGAAGGCTGTCTTCAGTGGTCTGATGACCTCTGGTATAATGACCTCTCTGGACCTGGATGCCCTGCTCTTGCTTACAAGCTGAACAATGTAAAAGGATATTTTTACTAACTTGGACACATGTTGGTCAAAGGCTAGGTTACTATCTACATGGGTCTCCAGATCCCTGACTAGTGAATCAACTTTTAGGGGTGTTTTATTGATGATCATGTAGTTACCCGGGGTGGCCAACTTCACAAAGGGTAATATGGTGCATTCCTTGGTACTGAGTTTTAAGCCATGGCTTTGGCACCAAATGTTTGTCTATGTTAGCCTTTCCAGAATGGTGTTCTCATTTTGGGGAGATTCAATGACTGCTCTCAGTTTGCAATCATATGTGAACTTGGTTAGGCATGGGCTTTTGACATTGGCTTTGAAATGTGAGAAGTTGATGCCAAAGAGGAGTGGGCCTAACACAGAGCATGGGGGATTCCACTGGTGGCCAACTTCTTTGTGGACGTGACCTCACTGATTCTACCCTCTTGGGTCCTATCCGTGAGCCAGCCAGCTATCCAGTATATGCCTGAGTCAGGTATTGTACCAAATGCTTTAGCCAGATCTGGGTAGGCAGTATGCACTGTTTTCCCCTCATCCATTGCCTACGATTTCAATAAGCCTGGCCTTCCTTTGATAAAGCCTGGAATGGATCCAGTGTCTAGAGGTCTCCTATGTCCTTGCTGATAATTTTCATGATAATTCTTTCCATGGCTTTTCAAATAACACTAGTCAGACTAATGGGTCTTTAGTTTCCATGATCTGTTGAGGGTCCCCCCCTAATGAAGGGGGATGACTGTTGCAGTCCTCCATTCATGTGGCACAAAGCCTATTTTAAGACTATAGTTAAATAATGCTCCAGGGGTTCTGATATGTCATATTTTAGACTGTTCATGAGGCCCATTGAGGGTTTGTTCTTGGCTTTAGTGAGCAGAACCAGTACATGCTCCTTGGTTGTAGTTGGAAGAGTTATGTTTGAGGGTATTTTTGGGGATGGTTGGGGTGAGAGGCGGTAAAGGTGGAACTGAATTTATCTGCTAATAGGTTCACTATAGGTTCAGTGAATGTGGCACCATTAACCATCAGTTCAGCATATTGCTGTGTGCTGCCCTTAAGGTTTCTGACATAACTGAAGAAGGCCTTATTGTTATCTTTCACACAGAAGGCTATCTTAACCTCAAATCTGGCTTTGCTTGACCTAAGTAGCCCTCCTAGTTGCCCATTTGAGAGAGATTTTATTGTTGTGGGAATTACGCTTCCGGAGTTTTGCCAAAATTATGGAACACCTGAACACACCGAAACTGCTCACTAACACTCAACATGAATTCAGGCCTTACCATAGCACAACCACTGCTCTCATGTCATTCACTCACATAGTTAATGGGCATAGAAATGATGGTAAATACATTTCAGCCATATTCCTAGACCTCGCCAAGGCCTTTGATATGGTTAATCATAACAACCTTATAAAAGCTCTATCAGAACCAAATCTTAGCCAATCCACTATCGTATGGTTTCATAGTTACCTAACAGGAAGCCAGCAGGCAGTAAAATGGCACCAGAAACTATCACCTTTGCTCCCAATAACAATACGGGGTTCCACAAGGCTACATTCCCAGACCTCTGTTGTTTACTATGTTCACAAATGACCTTTGCTCCTCTACTCTCCTCTCCTCAGTTATCCAGTATGCAGATGGCCCGACATTAGTCTGTGCCTCCTCTTCCCTTCATGAACTACATCAGCTAACTCAAGCTTCCTCTCTCTGTCAAATCTTGACTCACTGACCACCAGCTAATACTCAACCCAAACAAAACAAAACTTGTTATCTTCCAGCCTACCCAACATACCAGTCCTGACCTATCATTTAACATAATATCCAATAACAAAACTATCATATCTCCTGTTACTGACACAAAGCTTCTTGGGGTTGTGATTGACTGTAACATGAAATTCAATATCCATATCTCTCTCACCATAAAGAAAGTCCATAAAATCTAGGTAATCTATATGGAAGTAAACAGATCTTAACAAACACTGCTAGGGCCACTATTGCATGCACACATCTTATCTCTACACTACTATATGCCTCTCCAATCCTTGCCAACCTCAGAAAATCTGACTTAACCAAACTAGAAGTCTGCTATAATAAAACTGCCAAATTTGCTACTAACAGTTCTGATAGATTACATCACTGTCTCAAACAGCTATATAGGCTTGGACTTCCTCACCTACGTCTATATAATCAATTTACCCTGTCACATCAAATTTTATAACATACCGAGAAATCCCTTCACTACAAGACCTGATAATTCTGTACGCCTGCACCAAAAACCTCCGCTCCACTAACAAACTTCTCCTCAAAGCAACTAAAGATGACAATGTTGCTGGTTCATCCCTCTACTCTAACACACTAGCCAAACAACGGAATAAACTTCCCCCTCTCAACACAGCTGCAGCTTTCATACATGAATTTAAAAAGTCCTTAAAATCACACTTGTTGAACTCATGGCTCTGCGACTGTGACAGTCCAGGTTAATACTATGACCCCTCCCGTCTCATGCTCTATCTCCTTATTTCCGTACTTATCAATTGCCATTTCACCCCATACTTCTTCTCTGCTCCCACCTCTTATATCTACCTGTACCTTACATAATGACAGCTGCTAGAATGCAACTACTTTCTGTTGAAACTAATATTTTAAATTGCCAGTGCTATTATATAATTTTATATCATATATTAAATAATGCTACTTATCATTAATGTACTGTATTGTACAATTCAAACTGAAAACTATTATTGTGTGTGTAAATGTTAATTGTAGAGCTTTTATTCCCGGGCCTCTGCTGAAAAAGGACCTGCGTCCAATCTGACTTTCCCAATAACCAAATGCAAAATAAATAAAATAATAAATGCATTTCCAGTTTAATTTGGGATGCCACCAAGACAGTTTCTTTCTTTGGCTTGTCCTTTGCTGACTTCGGGTAGTTACAGCAGCCTTTATGCAGCAGTTGACATTGTTGTACAAACTTTCTGAGAGCAATTCAGCATACCCTGCTGTATTATTGGGGTTTGTATGGGGCACTGAATTTTGACAAAGTATCGCTTAATAAAATGTAATTTGCCTTGCAATAGTCCCTGGTTCAGGGTTTGATTCTGTCAGCCTCTATTTGCCTGCTGTGTGACCTTGAGACAGTCACTTAACCAGACAGTACTTTGGGGAACTTGGGCTAGGCTACACAACAGCCTTCTGAACTAAAAGCCTAGTAACAGTAAAGACAAAATTCACCAAGCACCTGACTCTTTACCTCTGATTTTGGCAACCATACCACAGAAACAACCTCTGCCTTCAAATACCTAGTATTATGGCTTCATCAATCTCTAAACTTCTATTTCTATACAGAAAATAGAAAATAAAAGATCTAACCTGCTGTTCGGATCCCAGTTCAACAACTTATACTAACTCCAGATATTTACATTCCTTGCAGAAAATCTTCATGAAAAACACTTCACATACAATCAGAGACCTTACTCACAAGCCACACCAACCGTCATTAGCCGTAGAACCAAATTCCACAGCACTGTACAGGCTTCCACCTCTGGGGCACCTACTCATTAGCAAGATCTCCCCACTGACCTAAAGGAAATCAACAAATGTTAAAGATTCAGAATGCAACTCAAAGAGCATTTCTTTATCCACACCAAATCCTCCTGCTCCAACACTGGATGTATTACTTAACACACCATCCTTTTCTCCTCTCCAGCTCTCTTCTCCTCTCACAGAATTACTGAAGGCTGACCCACTTTAGAAACTAATGTATATATTGTACATTACACTCTGCTAGTTTACTATAATGTACATATGCAGTTTTTCAATGTAACTAATCTGAGCTCCTCTGCTATTGCTTGCATTTTTGCATTCTTTTTTGTTTGTGAAATGTTTTGAATTTCACCTCGGCCGAGCCTGAACTTGGTTAGCGCAGATCAGTGCGCTACCCCGGTAAACAAATCTATATAAATAAATCAATCAATCAATCAAACAATCAATAAATCAATAAATCAATAAAACAAACTACCTATGTCCCAAATTGTTTACATTCACATAATCAATATTTTAGTATATTTATTTGATGTTGATTAGTTTACTCACGGTGTTTGGATAGTTAAAAAGGCAACATAAAATGTTGTTTTGATTTATTTTTCATCTTGGAGTTTAGACAACAATTCTCATTCTCTGTAGGGGAGCATAGATATTGTGCTATAGATTCCTGCAAAGTTACATTTTATATTGGTAAGACTGAGTAACATCTTAAGGAGAGAATTTATGAACACCAATACAGTATTGGCAGGCGTAATGGCAACAATACTTTGGCTAGACATATCATGGAACATGAGGGTCACACCTTTTTATATGTATGGGATTGTTTATGATGTCATTATTTCTGATGTCATTTCCTGCTGACATTATTGCTGATGTCATTTCCTTTTGGAATATTTTAAATTGAATGTTTAACTGTTGTCCTGTGTCTGAAGAAGTTGGATTACTTGTTCAACGAAAGAGCTTACATAAACTTTTTGGAGATTACCACCAGCCTTGTGTGTTCTTTTATCAGTTCATTGGTTTTGTTTTTTTCTATTTAGTTTGTTTTATGGCTACTGGTTTGTCTTATGCTTCTCCTAACATGTTTTCTCTGGATTGTAATGGCCGAATTGAAGCGAATGCCATGGGGAACCTCACAACTTTAATTCAAGAACTTTCTACTAGAGTGGATGATTTAGCTGCCAAAATGGACTACTGTTGTGCTGCAGCAGTCAGCAATAGTGTTGCTGCTACAGGGAATCGTAGTGTGGTTTTAAATCCTTCTACTACTGCAACCATTTCTGACTTACCATCTTTGCCTCCTGGAAAAGCCTCTACACTTAATAATCATGCTTCAATTATATCTCCAGTTAGTAATGGACAAACATTTGGTAATGTAGTACTACCTACCCTTATTAACTGTTTGAGCGAACCAATGAGTTTGCTTAATGGTACTGGAACACATGCTTCTACTGACAATAGTTTATCTGGACAGCTTAATATTGTTGACAACTTAAAAACTTTCGATGTCAAGCTATATAAATTTTAAAAAACTACAGCTTGAAATACTATATCTCGAGGAATGTATTTCGAGATGTCAAATCACCAGAGGTCTACACTAATGGAGACTTCCTATGGGGTGGTCCGTGATTCCCTTTTCCATCAAGAACTTTTAAACCTTTTTGATTTACAGGGATGTGAATTTTTGCAACTATTAGTCAGGAATTATAAATCTGAGACTGATGTTTTAAAAGCAGAATGAATAGAGTTAGAATCTGTTATAACAGGGGATACAGACTTTGGTAGATATAGATTTGACTACCAACGCATATATTCCAGCATTGACAGTGCCTTAATAAAACTGAAGGGCACTAAAATTAAGAAATTAGAAAAAGATCATTTAGATTATCTTAATAGAAGGGTATATCCACTTCCTTCTAGTTCTATAGACCCTACGAGCACTAATAATTCTTTGAACACCCCTAACAGCCCTTTGGTTGCTTCTGGGACTGGAAGCAACATGAATATTCATGAGAACGCCGTCCCCGATGTATGGCATAGTGAATGGCTTTGTGAGCGTTCTGTTAATGCTGGTAATGAAAGCTCTTCTGACAACAGTGGAAATCAGGGTTTTCAGAATCCTGTGAGACAGGATACTCAGTTTACGAACACTTATCTTGTAACCAACAGACGACAGAAAAGGAACAACAGGAGGAGGAGGTAGTGCATTGTGTAGACACTTCCACTACTAATTCCAGTGCAGTTTTGAGCAGTGTAATACCTGGACCACAGATTGCAACAAATTCTTAGGTGACTTTAAAATATATAATTTCTCTTCCTATATTCCCTCTCCTCAGCTTATTGACTTTTTAGATAAGGGACGTACATTCGTATCATCTAGAAGAGCTGATTTGGCGGGTACCTTAGTTGATTTAAAAACGTTCAGTCATAAATTGAATTTAATGTTGTTATTAGGCAATAATGAGTCTGTACTACAGAATTTCTGTGTGCCTAGTATATTTAATCCTGTCTTGCACAATACTTTTGCTATGTTTGAAAAAGTTTGTGAGTGGGACATCAGGCATGCTTTATGTTGCAATAATCAAATGCTAGCAGATATTAATGCTACCACTGATCAGATTTATGCTTTAAATGAACTTAAGAATGCTGATGTTAGGATCTTAAAGCCTGATAAGGGGGGGTGGTCTTATTTTTATGAATCAAGATGACTATGTTAATAAGATCTTGGATATATTGAATTCTGACGCTTGTGTTGAATGTTGACTGAATGAGTATAATGGGGCATGTCAACGTGTTAGATCTCATATTAATGATTTATTCATTGATTCCAGGGTAGACGTAAGGATTTTTACCTATCTGAACATTCTTTTTCCCATCATTCCAACTATAATTGGACTTCCTAAGTGCCACAAAAGTGAAGTCAATCCACCATTGCACCCCATTGTTAATGGGAGAAATTGTTTAACGTGGCTGTGCAAAATATGTTGACAGTCTTTTGCAGAAATATTTGAAAACTGTACCTCAAATATGTCACGACTCCTGGGATTTCCTGAAATGTTTGAACTCCCTGACCTTTGTAGCTGACTACAGTTTCATAACCATAGGTGTTAGGGATCTGTATACTGTGATACCACAAACTTTGGGCATCGCTTGGATCAGGGAGTTTTTATTGAAAAGGGGCTCCCCAGGAGATAAGATGGATTGAACTGAGTATTTACCTGCCATTGTCCTCTCCGATGACTTCATCTTTTTTAATGATTGTTACTATTTACTAAAATCAGGGGTAGTGATGGGTTTCCCTTGTGGAGGGAGTTTTGTGAAATGTGTGATGGCCTTTTGGGAGGAGGAATATTTGTTCAAATGTAATAGCTTTAAACAACATGTTGTCTGGTACATGAGATTTTTGGATGACATTTTTATCATCTTTAAAGGTGATAAAAACCACGCTATGATGTTTGCGGAAGAAATTTCCAGTTTAACTGATTTCTTGAACTTCACCTTTGAATTTGGTTTTGATTCCCCATCTCTTATTTGGACATTTTTCTTGTTAATGGCTATGTGAATTTGAGATATGTAGCCAGAATTTTTAGGAAGGCTACATCATCGAATAAGTTTTTACATTTTGAGAGTAACCACCCCTTTTATCAGAAAAAGGTGGTGGTTAAGGGGAAGTTAGTGAGGGCGGCCAGAATGATCAGCCTCAGTGATGATTTTTTGTTGGAATGTGAACATTTGAGAAAGATGTTTTCATCCATGTCCTACCCTGATGATCTGTTAAGCACTATTATTGATGAGGTAGCTGTTAAGAGGCAGTCTGGTTGGTTTAAACCATTGTTGGATGGAGAATCAATTACCCCTGACAACACTCATATACATGCCCCTGATGAGATGACTACACCTGTTGACAACACTGTGAATTATACACTGAAATTTAGCACACCTTATTTGTTAGACGTTGGACGATTAAAGAATATACTCACTAAGAACTGGAGTTTACTACCTGAAGATGTTTCAGTCAGAAAGAGGTTGTCTGATAGCCCCAGTATGATATTCAGATGTGGCCTTAATGTGAAGAATTTATTAGAAAACACTAATGTTTATCACAGTGCCAGATGTGGTATGTTCAAATGTGGGAGCTGTAGAAGTTGCCATCTTATAAAGGTGTCAAATAGGTTCTGCATTTCTGACACCTTTCATTATCTGAAAGGCAGATTTAATTGTGCAAGTCTTGGGGTTGTCTACATCGCCTTATGCCAATACTGTGCTGCATTTTATATTGGTAAGACTGAGAGACATCTCAAGGAGAGAATTTATGAACACCAATACAGTATTGGCAGGCGTAATGGCAAGAATGCTTTGGCTAGACATATCACGGAACATGAGGGTCACTCATTTGAATACATGTTTATTGAGCAGGTAACAAAAAACAAGAGAGGTGGCCCATGGCAATTAATTATAGAAAGTAGAGAATTGTATTGGCAGTTGAAACTTAATGCTTCTGCCTATCCAGGTCTCAATGAGTATTGCTCTTTGAAGTGTATTTTAAAGTTAAAAGCACTTCAAAGATGAATAATTTTTGTTTGGCAGGCATTATTTTACAATTGGTGTATATAAACTATTCTTGTTTAATATTATAGCTTTATTGATAGTAGTATTGTACAAACAACATATTTTTATTGATATTTATTTTTTATATGTATGGGATTGTTTATGATGTCATTATTTCTGATGTCATTTCCTGCTGACATTATTGCTGATGTCATTTCCTTTTGGAATATTTTAAATTGAATCTTTAACTGTTGTCCTGTGTCTGAAGAAGTTGGATTACTTGTTCAATGAAAGCGCTTACATAAACTTTTTGGAGATTACCACCAGCCTTGTGTGTTCTTTTATTAGTTCATTGTGTTTTTTTTTTCTATAAAGTTACATTGTAACCACTACCATTAAATATTGCATAAAAATACTTCTGAGTTGTTTTGACATACCCCCACCTATTTCATCAGAAATGCAACAATTAAAGGAATTACACTTTTGAATTGGCAATATGCATTTTGGATGTTTAAACCAAGTTTCAGTAATGATGCAAATACCAACATTCTCTGAGCACATTGGTTCTTTCAAGCTTTTTTTAAAGTTGTTTCAGGTTTCAACTTTGTTACTTAAGAAGTTAACTTGTGAGTGTTTCTACCATTTCACACTGAGCTAATCGGAGGAAGTCGGAGGAAGGGCTCTGAGCTAACTAATCTGTGATATATAACATTAAGTATCCTGTTTTTTGCTTATTTCTGAGTTATTTATAGCACTTTTATTGTCTGCATATACTTTGGTAGCTAGTTTCACTTTGTGTGAGGTATTAACTAGAATTTTCTACAGTCGTTAATCATCTGGCTGGGTTTGTTTGTTCTGATTTTTGTTTCCCACCATCCCTCCCTCTTGGTATCCTGTTTTTATACTTGGTGGCTTTGCAGTTGCCCACCCCTACTGTAAATTTGATCTGGGACACTCCTCCCAGTCTGGTGTCATTACCTCATTCCACCTAATATAGGAAGAACACTTGAGAAGGCCAATCCAGTAAGCTTCTGGTCCTCCTTTCCCCTTTCCACTTTACAAAAAAAAAATTCTAAGTTTGTTTCCTGCCTTTCCTGTAAGTCGTCTAGTCCTGATACAGATTTGCTGTATCCAGGACTATTTGTAAGCTTCTGAGGCTACAAGCCTTTCTGTGTTGGAGGGAAGACTTCTAGCTTAATTTTGTTTCTTAGAACTAGCCAGTTTTCTAGTTTCAGCACTCATATCTGTTTCTTTGAGCTCAGCACTTGTTCAGAACTCATTGTAAGCACTAAATAAGCTACAAATTACTACAGCACTTAACTTTCCTCACTTGTCTAGAGGAAAACAGTTTTTTAGTACTTAATAAATAAGCACCTATTTAGTCATGTCTAAGGATCAGCTCCCGGTGTTTTCACCTATCTACCTGATGAATCTGGTCATCTTGGGGCAATGCAGCAATTGCCTCATGTACACAGACAACCCTCTCCTCCTACCACCCAACACTACAACCTGTGAGAGATGCACTTATATAGCCAAACTGGAAGCAAAGCTCTCTTCACCCAAGACTGGACTAGACAGTCAAGAGGAGAAGGTAAACACTTGCACCACACCACACTCATCACATAGTCCCACAAAACCTACACCACCAAAACACACACATAGAAACACAAAACACACACCTACATTTGTGGAGACTCTCAAAAAAAATCTACCCAAGCAACATGGACCTCCAAAGCAGAAACGCAAGCAACCTCCACCCTCCAACACAACCCAAATGACACATAGCCCACAAACTCAGTGTGCCACTCAACCACAGCCCATAAGGCATAACAACATACCCAACACTCTAGTCATAGGTGACTCTATAGTCAGGCACACTGATGTTCCACTCACCAGGCTAAACAAGGAGAAAGTTACTGTCAGTTGCCTGTCAGGTGCCAGGATCCACCACATAACACATGCACTCAGGTCACTCCACAACAAGTACAAATATGACTCTGTCATTGTCCATGTTGGTGTGAATGACCTGAGACATACCTCCCTGGACTACATGAAAAGAGACATGGAGGAGATGTCCGATCTTGTAGCCCAGGCAGGTATGAACCTAGCCCTGAGTAGCATCCTGCCATCACCCAAAATAATACCACAGTACAAGGACAAAAAATTTGACTTCAACAATTGGCTAAGCTTCTGGTGTCATTCTAAGGGGATCCAGTATCTGTCTGCCTGGGATGACATGATTGACAAACCACGATGCTTTGCCAGAGATGGCCTGCACCTATCGCCCTTGGGATTCCGGATACTGGCTAAGGCTCTTGCCACCCCTATAGTGCCTTTTTTAGGTAAGATTCAAATGGCAAATTCACCACCGTAATAGGTACAAGCAAGCAAAATCTGAAGGTAATGCTACTTAATACTGAAGTCTAAAACTCAAAATGCACTCACTCGAGGCACTCCTTAAAATGGAGAACATCGACATCTGTGCAGTGACAGAGACTTGGTTCATGGCTCCAGAGAGCACCCCTGCATTACCAGGCTATAATTCATACCATACCATTCAGCCACCTAACCTGGACTGAAGCACTAAAGGCAGAGGTGTGTCCATATTCATTAAGGATATCCACACCTCCAGGCTAGTTACTCAGCATAATGCATCTGAGATTATCCAAGTTCAACTAACTCTGGGCAAGACTGCAATCCAAATTGTAGCTTGCTACAGATCTCCCACCATGACCCAGGATTCCCACTCCTCATTTCTTGATACACTGGAAAATATTAGGGTACAACCTAACACCCTAATAATGGGCGATTTCAACTACCCCACCATTAACTGGGAAAACTACTCATATACCAACTCTTGTGCTCAATGTTTTCTGGAATTCATAAATTCCAATGCCTTGGATCAACTTATCCACACCCCCACCAGGGGCAGCAATATCCTAGACCTGGACATTACCAACATGGGCAACTGGTGTTCCACACCAGAGGTCAATTCCTCGTTGGTCAGATCCGACCACAAGCAAATCACCCTAGACATCCACATCCCACTCCCACCCCCCCATTAGGGAAACCACCGTAAAAAATTTCTCCAAAGCCAACTTCACGCTTCTTAAGGCAGAAGTGGCAAACGTCATGACATCCATGCTGACGGACAATAGAGGTATGACTGCTGAATCCTATACAATTGCACTTTATAAGCACTTACACGAGTGCATGGATCATGCAATCCCTAACAGAACCAAGATGCTATCATCTAAAAAAAAAGGAAGCCAATCTGGTGATCCCCTGCCATAAACAAACTCTATAACAGACGAAAGAAACTGTTGCAAAAAAAGAGTAAAATCCCATGATTGGATGAACTCAGTGGTCAGCCTCAGTAAGAAGCTGAGATCCCTCATAAAATCCTCCAAAGCTAGTTACGAAAACAAAATCTCCACTGATTCTAAAGACAACCACAAAGCATTCTATAGCTATGTCAAGAATCTCATTGGCAACACTCAGATCTGCTCTGAGTTACAGCACAATGGCACTAAATATACAGAACCAACTGATATTGCCAACATCCTGGCAGATAGGTTCAGTGCTAATTTTACCCCTCTCTCATCCCCTAAAGGGCCCATCTCTATACCGGAAGAATGCAAAGAGGTAAAAAACACACTCTCCAAAGCCAAAAACGCAGCATCCATGGGACCTGGTAACATCCCAGGTTGCATTCTACATGAAATACAGAATGAACTGGCACCCCACCTAAGTACCATGTTCAGTCATAGCCTCACCTCAGGCTTTGTGCCCACTGAATGGTGCACAGCAGTGGTTATCTCACTCCACAAAGGGGGAGCCACCATGGACCCCAGGAACTACCACTCCATTAGCCTGATGAGTCTGGTCTGCAAGGCTATGGAACGTATCATCATGGAACTTATAAACAATGACATTGGCAATCTCCAAACTCTGGACCCTACCCAGTTTGGGTTTGTAAAAGGCAGATCATGTCTCCTAAACCTGATAGACTTCTTTTAAGTGGTCACCAAAGCCGTAGATGAGGGTAAGGTGGTTCACACAGCCTATCTAGATCTCGTCAAGGCTTTCAACACCATCCCCCACTCTGGGATTATAGATAAACACACTAAACTAGGTATAAATCCCTAAAAAAATTTTCTAAGCTTGTTTCCTGTCTTTCCTATAAGTTGTCTTGTCCAGATACAGATTTGCTGTATCCAGGACTGTTTGTAAGCTTCTGAGCCCCTAAGCCTTTCTGTGTTGGAGGGAAGCCTTCTAGCTTAATTTTGTTTCTTAGAACTAGCCACTTTTCTAGTTTCAGCACTCAAATCTGTTTCTTTAAGTTCAGCACTTGTTCACAACTCATTGTAAGCACTAAATAAGCTACAAATGACTACAGCACTCAACTTTCCTCACTTGTCTAGAGGAAAACAGTTTTTAGTACTTGATAAATAAGCACCTATCCAGGCATGTCTAAGGGTCAGCTCCCGGTGTTTTCTCCTGTCTACCTGATGAATATGGGCATCTTGGGGCAATGCAGCAATTGCCTCATGTACACAGACAACCCTCTCCTCCTACCACCCAACACTACAACCCGTGAGAGATGCACTTATATAGCCAAACTGGAAGCAAAGCTCTCTTCACCCAAGACTGGACTAGACAGTCAAGAGGAGAAGGTAAACATTTGCACCACACCACATTCATCACATAGTCCCTCAAAACCTACACCACCAAAACACACACAAAGAAACACAAAACGCACACCTACATTCATGGAGGCTCTCAAAAAAAAACTACCCAAGCAACAGGGACCTCCAAAGCAGAAACGCAAACAACCTCCACCCCCCAACACAACCCAAATGACACACAGCCGACAAACTCAGTGTGCCACTCAACCACAGCCCATAAAACATAACAATGTACCTAACACTAGTCATACGTGACTCTATAGTCAGGCACATTGATGTTCCACTCACCAGGCTAAACAAGGAAAAAGTCACTGTCAGCTGCCTGTCAGGTGCCAGGATCCGCCACATAACACATGCACTCAGGTCACTCCACTGCAAGTACAAATATGACTCTGTCATTAACCATGTTGGTGTGAATGACCTGAGACATACCTCCCTGGACTACATGAAAAGAGACATGGAGGAGCTTTCTGATCTTGTAGCCCAGGCAGGTATGACCCTAGCCCTGAGTAGCATCCTGCCATCACCCAGAATGATACCACAGTACAAGGACAAAATGATTGACTTCAGCAATTGGCTAAGCTTCTGGTGTCATTCTAAGGGGATCCAGTATCTCTCTGCTTGGGATGACATGATCGACAAATCATGATACTTTGCCAGAAATGGCCTGCACCTGTCGCCCTTGGGATTCTGGATACTGGCTAAGGCTCTTGCCACCCCTATAGTGCCTTTTTTAGGCAAGATGCAAATGACAACTTCACCACCGTAACAGGTACAAGCAAGCAAAATCTGAGGGTAATGCTACTCAATGCTAGAAGTCTAAACCTCAAATTGCACTCACTCGAGGCACTCCTTAAAATGGAGAACATCGACATCTGTGCAGTGACAGAGACCTGGTTCAAGGCTCCAGAGAGCACCCCTGCACTACCTGGCTATAATTCATACCACACCTTTTGGCAACCTAACTTGGACCGAAGCACTAAAGGCAGAGACATGTCCATATTCATTAAGGATATCCACACCTCCAGGCTAGTTGCTCAGCATAATGCATCTGAGATTATCCAAGTGCAACTAACTCTGGGCAAGACTGCAGTGCAAATTGTAGCTTGCTACAGATCCTCCACCATGCCCCAGGATTCCCACTCCTCATTTCTTGATACACTGGAAAATATTAGAGTACAACCTAACATCCTAATAATGGGCGATTTCAACTACCCCACCATTAACTGGGAAAACTACTCATGTACCAACTCTTGTGCTCAACGTTTTCTGGAATTCATAAATTCCAGTGCCTTGGATCAACTTATCTACACCCCCACCAGGGGCAGCAATATCCTAGACTGGGTCATTACCAAAATGGGCAACCGGTGTTCCACACCAGAGGTCAATTCCTTGTTGGTCAGTTCTGACCACAAGCAAATCACCCTAGACATCCACATCCCAGCCCCACCCCCCATTAGGGAAACCACTGTAAAAAATTTCTCCAAAGCCAACTTTACACTTCTTAAGACAAAAGTGGCAAACTTTACGACACCCATGCTGACGGACAATATTGATACGACTGCTGAATCCTATACAATTGCACTTTATAAGCACTTACACGAGTGCATATCCCTAACAGAACCGAGATGCTATCCTCCAAAAAAAGGAAGCCAATCTGGTGGTCCCCTGCTATAAACAAACTCTACAAAAGAAGAAAGAAACTGTTGCAAAAAAGAGTAAAATCCCATGATTGGAGGAACTCAGTGGTCAGCCTCAGTAAGAAGCTGAGATCCCTCATAAAATCCTCCAAAGCTAGTTACGAAAACAAAATTGCCACTGATTCTAAAGACAACCACAAAGCATTCTATAATTATGTCAAGAATCTCAATGGCAACACTCAGATCTGCTCTGAATTACAGCACAATGGCACTAAATATACAGAACCAACTGATGTTGCCAACATCCTGGCAGATAGGTTCAGTGCTAACTTTACCCCTCTCTCATCCCCTAAAGGGCCCATCTTTATATGGGAAGAATGCAAAGTACCTGTATTCATGGCTGCACAGGTAGAAAACACACTCTCCAAAGCCAAGATCACAGCATCCATGGGACCTGACAACATCCCAGGCTGCATTCTCCATGAACTACAGAATGAACTGGCACCCCACCTAAGTACCATGTTCAATCATAGCCTCTCCTCAGGCTCTGTGTCCACTGAATGGTGCACAGCAATGGTTATCCCACTCCACAAAGGGGGAGCCACCACAGACCCCGGGAACTACCGCCCCATTAGCCTGTTGAGCCTGGTCTGCAAGGCTATGGAGCGTATCATAAAGGAACTTATAAACAATGACATTGGTAATCTCCAAACTCTGGACCCTACCCAGTTCGGGTTTATAAAAGGCAGATCATGTCTCCTAAACCTGACAGACTTCTTTGAAGCGGTCACCAAAGCTGTAGATGAGTGTAAGGTGGTACACACAGCCTATCTAGATCTCGCCAAGGCTTTTGACACTATCCCCCACTCTGGAATTATAGACAAACTCACTAAACTAGGTATAAATCCCTATGTCACAAGATGGGTTGCCAACTGGCTCACTGACCGAACCCACACTGTGAAAGTAGCAGACTCTAAATCCAACTTCAGACCAGTGACAAGTGGAGTACCACAGGGTTCAGTCCTAGGTCCTCTCCTGTTTGGTATGTACCTCTCTGAAGTACAGGCTAACACAGAATGTCTTTGGCTAGTAGCCATAATCAAATCTCCTAATGATGTGGACATCCTACAAAAGGGCCTCACTGAGACAGATGCCTGGTGTCAAAGCCATGGCCTCAAGCTCAATGCCAAAAAGTGCAATGTCATCCCTTTTGGTAAAAACTCTGTACCCATGAACTACCACATAGGCGGTAGTCTACTTAATACCAAAAGTGTGATAAGAGCCCTTGGGACACAAGTGGACAGTAGTCTCTCCTTTGATAATCACATCGCCACAGTAGTCAGGAAATCCTTCTACGTGGCACACCTCATCAAAAAAGGTTTCTCATCCAGGAAAAAAGAGGTCATTGTTCCCCTCTACTCATCACTCATTAGACCCATTATAGAGTACAACACCCCTTTTGGTATGTACCTCACAAGACATCTACAACAACTGAAAAGGCCACAGAAATACCTCACAAAGAGGATTACCGACCTCAAACAGATGCCCTATGCAGACATCTCAAAAAACTGTAGCTTTAATCCATCGCATATCACCTACTCAGAGGCGATCTCTGCCTAACATACAAAGCTATGTCAAACCCAGAGCTGTTGGACATGCTCCACGTAAAGAAATCCCAATCCCTCCGAGCTACATGCTCTAGGGACCTAAACCTTGTCACCACAATAAACAGAACATGCTGGAGGGCACTCAAAAAAAAATCTTGATGACTGGATGGAAGATAGGACATTCACCACGTGCTGACAGGGCAGGAAAAAAAATTTTTTGGGGTGGCAAAGCCAGGGTAACCCATTTGGGGCTATATATAGGCCCTAGCCCCAAGCCCAGTACCCCTACCTATGAACCTATGTCACAAGATGGGGTGCCAACTGGCTCACTGACAGAATGTGCATACTGTAAAAGTAGCAGAAAGGTTTTAACAAAGTTCACAGATGACTGCAAACTAGAGCCATAATCAAAACTCCTAACGATGTGGACATCCCTACAAAAGGGCCTCACTGAGACAGGAGACCTGGGACACAGGTGACAGTAGTCTCCCTTATATAATCACATCGGCACAGTAGTCAGGAACTTTCACGGCACCACACCTCATCACAAACAGTTCATTTCTCATCCAGGAAAAAAAGGGGTCATCACTACTCACACTCACTCATCAGACCCATTATAGAGTACAACGCCTTTGGCTTGTTCCTCACAAGACATCTCTACAAAACTGAAAGGGGCACAGAAATACCTCACAAAGAGGATTACTGGCCTCAAACAGATAAGCTACATGCTCTAGGGACCTAAACCTTGTCACCACAATAAACAGAACATGCTGGAAGGATAGATTCCTGTCCCAGAGACTTCCCATACTCTGGAACAAACTACCTATCTATATCAAACAAAGCTCCTCATTAGCACTCTTCAAGAAAAATCTTGATGATTGGATGGGAGATAGGAACATCACCCCAGGGATCACTTCTATGGCTCTGCTTGACAGGGGCACAGGAAAATATTTTTCTTGCATGGCAAAAGCCAGGGTACCCTTTGGCTAAGCTTATAAAAGCCGTAGGGTCAATAGCCTAGTACCTACCTATGAACCTATGAACAGGAAAGCTTCTAAGTCACCCATTTTATTGTTGAGATTTTTTAGGATTTAGTAGAATACCTTCACTTCTTATTTGTTACCCTTTGTGTCCTTTGTTTGTTTATTCATTTCTTTATAATCTTGGACCTTGAAGAAGTCTAGATAAGACACTATGGAAATGGAAAATGTCTTGCTCAATATTTGCATATCTCAGTTTCGGACAGAAAATACTTAATTCTCTACCTATGGCATCATGCATCTGGCCACTGACTGAATGCCAACCTTTTGTTATAATGTTCATATGCTATATGAGGTGATGACAGGATTTTTCTCAGCTTGATAAGATGAATGTTAGAGCAACTATATTGCAGTGACTCAGACTTAGCAGACTGAAGAATGGCATATTGTGCCGTGATGCAGCTTATTAGGACCTTAGTAATGTTCTGCAACCAAACCACACTGTGACAGTCATATGCAGCAATGCTGTCTCTCCACAGAAGAGAGGTTAATAGTAAACATATTTTCAGCCTTCAAAAATTTCTGCTATAAGTTCTTTTACTAAATTATAGGTAGAATAAACTAAAACCATTTCTTATCCTCTTTTTACTACTGATTTCACTTGTGAACTGTTGCCTTTAAGCTATTTTGCGTATTCGGTGTTACAGAATGTAAAGATAAAATAAAATACAAGAAAAGAAAAGAAAAACAACTAATCTGTGGTCACTGAGGAAATACTATACCCTCTAGAATCTAGAACTGTGTGAGACCCTAGTTAAGAGGCACCTGCTACCTTTTATGAGATGTTTCAGATAATTAGAATATCTGAATACATTTCTGCTCCTAGAGACCTGGATTTCTATCTTGTATACTTGTATTATTTCATCTTGCTTTTTTTTCTATGATGTTCCATATGAAAATAGCCTCCAACATTACCACAAGAAGTGTTCTTGCTGTTGTGAGGCTATTTCTCTCTGCTACATGGTCCCTGTCATCTAAGGGATAGCCAGTCTACTACAAAGTTTTCTTTCCTTATCAATCTGTAGAGAAAAGGCACACTTTGGGAAGTTTGTATCATTGTCATTAGTGTATGGGTTCAGAGTGCACCCTCTGATCTGTTGTAGAATGAAGAACTATATAGCCAGTGCAACATTCCAATGTCTCTGTCCTTTACCTTTTGGTGGTTAGTGTCAAGTATTGTGAGAACATAGTACAAGTAGTCTGGTATTTCAGAACCTGAAGTCTTGAGCGTTATGATTTTAGAAACTACCAAAGTACATTTGCGGAATGTAGGGCAAGGTATGAGCCCTCTTTTCTTGGGAAGTCAATGACTGTTTTGTTTCTAGCCAGTATAAATGAATGCAGATATAGACAAAGGCACTCAGTCGAGACAAGTGTTGTAATTAACCCTACTCCTTCATCTATGAGTTCCATCTGGTCTTGAACCCAACTTTTAACTATACCTCACAACTTTTTCTGGCAATTAATGCCACCCTGATCCATCTACAGATGAAATACTATCATCTTAAGAAAGTTCTAAATTGTACCCCTTCCAGCTGCCTACTGTGCCCCCTTTTTTTTTCTCTAGCCCTTTTCCTAAATTAACTTCAGCCCTTGACCCCTGAAAGTGCAGTATGTGTGTGTCATGTGTGTCTCTAGCCCCACCCTGTATGTGTGTGTGTTTCCAATGACTAATTGTCTTTCCTAATGATTCAGCCCAGATTCATGTCCTTTAAGAAAAAACACAATAAAAGGACCCATAGCTGAAACCAAATATTGAAAAAAGTGACAAAATGACAGTATCTAAAATTTTACCAAAGTATCATTCTATGTATAAAAAGAAAAACAACTTCAAAATTAGCGAATGCTAAAAAAATGAAGAAACAACATATATTCTGGATAGTAGACATTATTGTTATACTTTTTAGATTGCTGAAATTAGTTCAAAACTTATTTTATATATGGTAGATGCATTTATTTATTTTCATTAACTTTAAATGTTAACCTAGGAGATGTCTTCATTTTATTGATTCTGTCTATTGATGTGTATATAGTGTAAATAGTTGATAGATTAGGTTTTGTGTAGATTAGATTTCCCATTTATTGACGTATACATGCTTGGCTTTTAAATGTGCTTTGTGAATTGTTGTTTTGTTGATTTATTGTATGTTCTTAAACAATGTTTAATACATGTATTTGCAAAAAAAAAAAAAAAAAGCCTTTACCACTAACTCTTTATTCAGGAAGACAGCTTGTATGGTCCCCCTGACTTATGTCAGCAAGTTCTCATTTTTCTTCTTCCTGGTCATTTCTTTATTTGCCCTCATCCCTCGCTGTCCAGCCATTGCCATTATTACACCCTGCCTTTCTGTCCTTCCTTGAATATAGAGGTGATGATCTCATTCACTACTTCCTCCTGGTCACCAGTCTTCTGATATCACCCACCATTTTTCAGCATCCCAATATCTAGACGAGTCTTAAATTTGAAAAAACATTTAGCCTATACTTCATTATTTTGTCTATCCCTATATTAGTCTGCCTTGGCATATGAAATGACCATTTCTTGTTGTTTTGTCTGGAAATTCAAATTCATGGAGTTGATTTGCACCCCTTTAGTCAGAGACATTTAGATGAACCCTAGAGACAGAATGAGTGACCAAGTAACACCAATATATCTTAGCCTTGTGATCAGTGCCCTTTTGTTAGGGTGGTCAAGTGCATACACCCTGTAAAAGTTAGAGTGACCAAGACAGAAGTAGAACTTGATAAAGATAAGGAACTGAGACCAGACAATCAATTCTTCTGGGTATGACTTTGTGGACCACAGAATAAAGTGCCATTAGATTGCCTGTTAAGTTTTTTGGACTTGACTGAATGGCTTTGATAAAACAGATGCTGATGAAATAAATGATTATCTCTTTTCCTCACCTTTGCGGGTCTTTTCTCTTCCTTTCTTTGTTTTTTGTTTCCTTCTTCATATTCTCCTGTTTTGGACTTATGACTGCTATATCCAAGTTAGATGTCCTTTTCTTCCCAAACGTTTTTTTTCCTGATTTAAGATTTCAGTCCCACTGTTATTGCTTTTTCTCAATGTTCTGTCACATCTCACCTGCAGTTGTCATGTACCGACATTCTGCTGTAATTCTAAATGACCTCTCCCCGTAATATAGGTTGCGCACGGAGAACACTTTCCTTGGATGCGTGGATATCCTTGCTGTATGATCCGTTTAGCAGTTCATGATTCTCTGACAAACATCTTGCCATTGGCTTCCTTTGTTTTGCACAAAAATCCAAAATATAAGTCCTGGTTACCACTTAGGTTACCTCCTATAGGTAAGCAAGATACTGGAATACTTAAAAATCTCCCTCAATCCACTTGAATGGATAATTCATTATAGAAGTGAGTGCTTTGAATGTACCATCTCTTAATTTACTAGAATCTCCATCTATAGCTCAAAAATGTCCCTAGCTTCAAGGTGCTATCCTCCTCATTTCAATACCCTTAGCAATCTATGCACTGCTTTGTTTCCAGGATTCCATGTTTCCAGCATTAGCTGTGTGGTATGGCAGTTTACGTACTACATTTGATGAGTATTTACTTTATTGGCTTGTACGCATTAATACTTACGACAGCATCTGCAGTTTGTGTTACATCCCTTGTATATTTCAATATATGCATAACTATTCCTACCTAATTATGCTACATTTATTTCCCTTGCTCTTCAGGGAAACCTAAAAGAGTTAGATTCCCCTCTACCTAGGGGTCTTGCAGAAAGGGTAATTTAAAATAAACAGCTAGTTAAATAAATAGATTTAAGATCTAATTCAGCGGAACATGTATTCAACACAGTAGCACGTCTGGGAATCCAACCAAATTGTTTTTTGAGTAGTATTACCGAGCAGGTGTTCAGCAGCAGGACTTTTTTATACCTAAGTGGGTTTCAATAATTTATTAGCACTACTGTCTGTATCACAGCATCACTCTTTATTCTATTGAGCCAGAATATTAAATGCACTAGGCAACAGCTCTGATAAGAAGGACATGAAACACTAAGGACGCTGTGAGAGACATGTTTAAGTACATATTCTCTCACTGAGGCACTGTATGTGTCCTAGTCTCCCTGGGCAACAAACAAAGGCTGTTCTTGAGCTTTGATCCTTAATACTAGAGCGCCCTGTGTTGATGTCGCCTGAATTCTCTGTTACCTGATGTGACCTGGTAACCGTGAGATGTGAACAGATCACAAATAGTTTGCTGCTGCACAATACTTTAAAACCTGTCATACAGGCTAATAAACAGATTTCTTTTTTTCTTTTCTAGGGGTTGTCAGAAATGAAATAATGTTGTCAAACGTATTTTCTGATTCTCTTTCACCAGATAATTAATTTAGGAGTTGGTATGATATTTGAAAATTCTAAGTGATTGTCAAAGTATGTCTAAAGACTCATACATAATATCTTTCTTTTCCTTTTGACTTTTTGTAAATCTTTTAAATGGAAAGGCTAGACATGGTATTGTTACTCTGTGATGACACAATATAACCTAACTGCATGCAAAAGGGAAACACATTATCAGAGCAACGGGTCATTCCCATGCAATTGTGTCAAGTCCTAAGTTTTAAAAGGGTCTGATTTTATCTTTTGTTTTTTTTTTGTAATGCACCAACTCTTTTGATTAAATGCAAGGTTTAAATGCAAAACTAATCCATCATGCTTAAAAAAAGGGGTGTCATATTTATCGTTTTACTTATTTCATTCTAGTGATTAGGTTCTCACCTCCAGAATCCAGGATTCTCAACTAGGTAGTACTACAAAGATTATTTAGATTAGGGCATGAAGAAAGTAAAACATCTATAACTATACAGGGGCAATTAATTAGGCACAGTGGTGCAGCAGACAGTGTTGTTGCCTCACTGCAAGAGGTTCTCTGGTTTGATTCTCAGCTGGGGTGCCTTCTATGTGGAATCTGCATATCCTGCCTGTGTTTGAATAGGTTTCCTCCTACATTCCAAAGACATGCAGTAAGTGGACTGGACACTCTAATTTGGCCATTGGTGTGTGTGCAGGTGTGTGGTGTGGAAGAACTACAGTGGCAAGGCTAGCAACCCGGTGGTGTAAATCCTGGCTCCAGATGATGGTCACTGTTGAAGTGACACCCCAACCCTATGAGAAACACATGAAACAGAATTGTTCCCTAGATAGCTGTCAGTGGAACCCTCACAAGCTTCTCTGTTGCACTAAAGGCATCTTAGATGAGCATTGAGCAGCGTTGCCACACCTATCCTCAACAGCCCTCAGTTTAACAACCCTTGATAGTTCTTGCACAAAAACTGGACAATCTAGTCCACTCCTTTCACTAATAGCTGATACAGTAAAAAACTGCTATAATGGACAGACAGTTTTCCAACATTTCTCTGACCAGCTTGATTGACATGGGAATACTGAGACAATGTTGTAATTGCCTCATGTATACTGACAACCATTTACTCCTACAGTAAACAAGTACCCTATGTGAGAGATGTAAGTACACTATGAAATCGGAATCACAGCAAACCAGATAAAAAACAACTTATCAGTACACACTCTTCACCTCTCTCACAAACTAAAGACACAACACATAGACCCACATACACGGAGGTACTCACTAGAAGTCTACCAAAAGTTCATAGACCTCACAAACATAAACAAAGCACGCACACTGTTACGCAAATAGAAACCACCACACATAATAACACATACAAATGTGTCTCAACAAATAAGCTCGTAAGGCAACACACTTCTTAACCAAATATCCTCATCATAGGTGACTCCATAGTGAGACACGCGGATGTTCCCCTCACCAGGCTAGTCACAGAGAAGGTTATGGAGAGCTGCCTGTCAGATGCTAGGATCCATCGGATTACACATGCACCCAAGTCACTCAACAAGTACAGTTATGACTTGGTCATAGTTCATGTTGGGGTGAATGATTTGAGACATACGTCTCTGGACTAAATGAAGAGAGACATGACTAAACTGTCAGACTATGTGTCCCAGGCAGGTATTACCCTAGCCTTAAGCAGCATTCTACTTTCTCCCAGCATTATCCACAGTATAAACAAAAATTATTAACTTCAACAATTGACTTAGCTTCTGGTGTTAGTCCAGGGGGTTCAAGTATCTGTCAGCCTGGGATGACATGGTTGACAGATCACACTGCTTTGCCAGAGATGGTCAGCACCTGTCTCCTCTAGGCTTTTGGATACTGGCAAAGATACTTGCCTCCCCCATGGTGCCTTTTTTTAAGCAATGTCAAAACAAGAACATTTCTGATGTAACAAAATCCACCTGATGCAAGATCAAGTTTCTGCTACTTAGTGCTAGATGTCTAAACATGAAGCTGCAATCCTCACCTTGGAAGATGCTGATGTCTCTGCAGTCACTGAGCCATGGTGCAAGGCCATGGAGAGCACCCGGGCCGTGCAAGGCTACAATGCCTTCCACATATTTAGACCTCAAAATAAGTATTAAAGAACCAAAGGTAGAGGGGTATCAAGCCAAGTACACCTCAAGACTGTTCAAACACTATGACTTTCTCAAACTACTCCATGTCCAATTAATTCTAGGCAAATACCCTACCACATCATTGCAAGCTATAGGTCCCCTATCATGAACCAAAAAAGCACACTACCTACCTGAAATTACTGGAATCACTTTCCATACAGCCCAGCCCCTTAGTCATGGGTGATTTCAACTATCCTGCCATCAACTGGGTGACATTATAGGTTGATAGGTGTGTACTAGGCTAATGGCCCTGGAGCCTTTACAAGCCTAGCCCATAGGATTACTCTGGCTTTGTGCCACCTGACCTTAGGTCCCAGTGCCTCTGTCGAGTAAAGCCAGTGGAGTGATCCCTGGAGTGAATTAATATTTCCCATCCACTCATCAAGATTTCTCTTGAACAGGGCCAGTGAGGTGCTCTGCTTGACATGTATGGGAAGTCTATTCCATAGCATGGGCAGTCTCTGGGTTATCAACCTGTCCCTCCAGCATGTTTTGTTGATTGTGGAAATGAGGTTGAGGTCTCTGGAGCATGTGGTGTGGATGGATTGGGATTTCTTTAGATGTAGCATTTCTAACAGATCTGGGTCAGACATGGCTTTGTAAGTCAAGCAGAGATTGCCTCTAAGCAGGCGATATGAGACAGAGAATAGTTGGAGTTTTTTGAGTCTGTCCATATAGGACAAATGTTTAAGCCTAGAATCCTCTTTGTGAGGTACTTTTGCGGCCTCTCCAGTTGTTGCAGGTGTTTAGTGAGGTAAATGCCAAATGGGGCACTGTACTCAATGATTGGCCTAAAGAGGGAAGACTAGTGGGAGACAATGACCTCTTTCTTCCTGCATGCAAAACCCTTAGTAATGAGATGTGCCACATAGAAGGACTTTCTGACCACAGTGGCAATGTGGTGGTCAAAAGAGAAGTTGCTGTCAGCCTGTGTTCCCAGATCTCTTATAATGCCTTCTGTGTTCAGTGGACTACCATTGATGTGGTAATTCATGGGAACCAGGTTTTTCCCAAAGGAGATGACGACGCATTTTTTGGCATTGAGCTTAAAGCCATGGTTCTTACACCAGTCATTGGTCTCAGTGAGGCCTTTCTGTAGGATGTCAACATCACTTGGGGAGTTAATAATAGCTCCCAACTTGCAATCCTCTGCGAACTTTGTCAGCCAGAGTCCCTTTGTGTTGGCCTGGACTTCAGATATGTAGATACCAAACAGGAGAGGACCCAGGACCAAATACTGCGGGACTCCACATGTGACTGGTCGGCAGTCTGACTTAGAGTCACCTACTTTCACACTGTGGGTCCTATCTCTGAGCCAGTTTGCAACCCACTTAGTGATATCGGGGTTGATGCCTAGCTTAGTGAGTTTTTCTATGATTCCTGAGTGGGGAATGGTATCAAAGGCCTTGGCAAGATCAAGGTAGGCTGTATGAATCACCTTGCCTTCATCCACAGCTCTGGTGACTGACTCAAAGAAGTCAACCAATTTGAGCAGGCATGATCTACCCTTCATCAAACCAAACTGTGTGGGATCCAGAGTTTGGAGATTTCATATATCCTTGTTTATTAGGTCCATGATGATGTGTTCCATAACTTTGCATATCAGACTCATCAGGCTAATGGGGCAATAGTTCCCAGGGTCTGTAGTCGCTCCTCCTTTGTGGAGAGGGATGACTGTAGCAGTGTGCCACTTGGTAGAGACAAAGCCTGAGGTGAGGCTGTGGTTGAACAGGGAACACAGATGAGGTGCCAGTTCACTCTGTAGTTCATGTAGAACACAGCCAGTGACATTTTCAGGTCCCATAGAAGCCATATTCTTGGCCTTGGACAGTGCTGTTTTAACCTGTGCAGCAGTAATACTGAGTGCCTGGCAGTCTACTGGTATTGTGATTGGTCCTTTGGAGGGGGAAAGAGGGGTAAAGTTGGCACTGAATCTGTTGGCCAGTATATTGGCAATATCTGTTGGCCCGGTATAGGATGTACCATTGTGCAGTAGCTCAGAGAAAATCTGGGTATTGCCGTGGAGATTCTTTACATAACTATAGAAGGCCTTGTGGTTGCCTTTACTATCTGCTGCAATTCTATTTTCATAGCTAGCTTTAGAGGATTTGATGAGGGATCTCAACATTTTGTTGAGGCTGATAAGGGTTTTTTTCCAGTCTTGGGACTTCACCTTATTCCGCACCAGTTTCCTCCTTCTGTTGTAGAGTTTGTTTATGGCAGGGAACCACCAGATTGGCTTCCTTTTTTTTTGGAGAGCTTCTTGGTTCTATTGGGTATGGTGAGATCCATGCATTTGTGTACGTGTTTGTACAGTGCGTTGGTATGTGATTCAGTGGTCCTGCAACTATTATCCATTTGCATGGGTGCCATGAAGTTAGCCACCTCTGTTTTAGGAGCCCAAAGTTAGCTTTGGAGAAGTTTTTCATGGTGGTTACCTTTGTGGGGGGGGGGGATGTGGATTTCCAAGGTGATTAGTTTGTGGTCAGATCTAACCAGGGAGGAGTTGACTATTGGTGTAGAGTAATGGTCACCCATGTTAGTAATGACCAAGTCAAGAATGTTGCTACCTCTAGAGGGGTACGAATGAGCTGATCCAAGGCATTGGAATTAATGAATTCCAGGAAAAGTGGGGCAAGTGTATTTTTACATGAGTAGTTTTCCCAGTTAATGGAGGGGTATTTGAAGTTGTCCAGTATGATAGTGTTAGGTTGGACCCTAATATTGTCCAGGGTGCTTAGGAACATGGAGTATGAGTCTTGGGACATGGTTGTGGACCTACAGCAGGCTACGACCTGAATCGCTGTCTTACCCAATGTTAGCTGCACCTGAAGTATCTCTGATGCGTTATGTTGCACTAACAGTCTGGAGGTGTGCACATCCTTTATGAATATGGAAACAGCACTGCCTTTGGAGCTACAGTCCAGATTCTGTGGCCAAAAGGTGTGGAATGAGTTATAGCCTGGTAGTGCAGGGGTGCTTTTTGCTGCCTTGAACCAGGTCTCTGTTACAGCACAAATGTTGATGTTCTCCATTTTAAGGAGTGCTTCGAGTGAGTGCATTTTGAGATTTAGATTTCTAGCTTTGAGCAGCATGACCCTCAGATTGCATTTGTTTGTAGCTGTTATGGTGGTAATTTGATCTTTGGAACACCACCTAAAAAAGGCACTATAGGGGTGGCAAGAGCCTTGGCCAGTATTCGGAAGCCCAGGGGTGACCGATGCAGGCCATGTCTGGCAAAGCATCGCGGTCTGTCAATCATGTCATCCTAGGCAGACAGATATGAGCACGAACACTATCACCCAGAGGTTACTGGACTTTGTTAATTCAAATGGTCTGGAACAGATAGTCTGCACCCCCACAAGGGGCTAAAATGTCCTAGACATAGTACTCAACCATCATGGGGAGTCAATGCACTCCTTCCTGTATGATGCCTTCCCTGGTAAGGTCAGACCATATAACTGTCTCATTTGAAGTAACTGTTGGACCTGACACTTCAACAGGAGCAAAAAACTGAAGAAAGTTTTGAAAGCTAACTTCAGAGTACTAAGCAATGGTGTAAAAAGTTTTATACACCTCACACTCACAGACAACAATGAATCCTATGCAGAGGTGTACTCAGGAGCCCTGTACAATTACTTAAGCAGCTGTATAGACCTGGCTGTACCTGACCTAATCAAAGTCAGGTCCTCCTGAAAAAACAAGCCACCCTGGTGGACCTCAAGTATTAACCAGAACAAGAGGAAGAAACTGATGATTAAGAATAAGAGGGAACTGATTCAGCAGAAAAATAATTCCCTTCTCAGATTGAACATGCAAATCCAAAATAATGTGAAATCCTCTAAAGCTAACTATGAAACTAAAATAGCATCCCTAGCTAAGGATAATCATAATACATTCTTTAATTATGTCTGAAACCTAAAAGGGAATGCCCAGCTTTTGCTGAACTGGTATAGATGGTACCACTCATGCTGCACTGTAGGAAACTGCCATCCTGCTAGCTGACAGATTTGGTACAAACTTCAACCCCCTGGCCCCAACGGCCATATCCCAAAGCATATCTGACAACAGTCCTCTGCCTAGTATCTCTAAAGATCAGGTCTTATCTGCACTCTCCAAGGCCAAAAACATGACCTCAATGAGAACATCCCAGGATGCTTATTAAGCAATCTAAAATAGAACCTAGCAGCCTCAATTAGTGCTGTCTTTAACCATAGCCTGAGAACTGGCTTTGTTCCAGCAGAGTGGAGAACAGCAACATTATACCATGACCCCCCATTAATATTCCAAAACGTGCATGCTGATTGGCCAGCGTTCACATTGTAAATTGACTTATACTAATGGAAAAAGGTCCGGTCGCCCGGACTTTTTCCATTAGTATAAGTCTCTTTTAAAACACTGTCTCGCTATGTTAAAAGAGTTTAACATAGCGACACAGGTTTAAAAAAAGCAACGGAGATCTCCGTTGCTTTTTTTAAAGCTGTCTCGCTATGTTAAATGGGTTTAACATAGCGAGACAGCTTTAAAATAAGCAACGGAGATATCTGTTGCTTATTTTAAAGCTGTCTCGCTATGTTAAACCCATTTAACATAGCGAGACAGGTTTTTAAAAAAGCAACGGAGAAAGCAAGATCTCCATTGCTTTTTACTGTTTCGCTATGTTAAATGGGTTTAACATAGCGAGACAGCTTTAAAATAAGCAACGGACATCTCCGTTGCTTATTTTAAAGCTGTCTCGCTATGTTAAATCCATTTAACATAGCAAAACAGTAAAAAGTAGCGGAGATCTTGCTTTCTCCATTGCTTTTGGCCACAGCTCTGATGTACTGCGTAGGCATGCGCAGTACATAGGTTCATAGGTTCATAGGTTCGTACTAGGCTATCTGCCCTAGGGCATTTATAAGCCAAGCCAGAGTGTGTGTGGCTTACACCACCCCTTAGGATGAGAATACTATGCCCTTTTGGGGTTTAGTTTACTATGCCTCTGTCTAGTAGTGACACAGAGATGACCCCGATCTCCCATCCACTCGTCGAGATTTCTCTTAAATAGAGTCAGTGAGGGGCTCTGCCTAACATGGACTGGGATTCTGTTCCAGAGTGTAGGGAGCCTCTGGGTTATGAATCTGTCCCTCCAGCACGTCCTATTTATTTCTGTGTTGAGGTTTAAGTCAATTGTTCTCGTGGCTCTGATGGATTTGGATTTTCTGAGGTGGAGCATGTCCATTAATTCAGGATTGGACATGGCCTTGTACGTCAGGCACAGATCACCTCTGAGTAGGCGGTATGCGACTGAATAGAGCTGGAGTTTTTTCAGTCGGGCAGCATATGACATAGGTTTAAGAGCCTTTATCCTCTTGGTGAGGAACTTTTGGGGTCTTTCCAACTGCTGCAGGTGTCGGGTGAGATACATCCCAAATGGGGCATTGTACTCAATCATTGGCCTGATAAGAGAAGAGTACAGGGGCCCAATGACCTCTCTTAATCTAGATGTGAAACCCTTCATGATAAGGTGGGCAATATAGAAGTTCTTCCTAACCACTTTGGCAATGTGAGTGTCAAATGAGAGGTTACTGTCAACCTGGGTCCCTAGGTCCCTGATTACCGCCTATGTGGTAATTTGTCGGTACCTTGTTTTTCCCAAAGGGTATGACTATACATTTTTTGGCGTTCAGCTTAAGGCATGGCTCTGGCACCAATTATCCATTTCTATGAGGCCTCTCTGAAGGATGTTTGTGTCCACTGGAATATCAATTATGGCGCCCAGTTTGCAGTCATCTGCGAACTTTGTCAGCCACAATCCTCCTATGTTTGCCTGTACCTTGGAAAAATAAATGCCGAACAAGAGGGGTCCCAGGACTGAGCCCTGTGGGACACCGCTTGTGACTGGCTTAGAGTCTGACATAGCTCCAGCAACTCTGACCCTGTGGGTTCTGTCCTTGAGCCAGTTTGCAACCCATCTTGTGACATATGGGTTTACATTTAAGCTGGTGAGTTTGTCTATGATGCCCGAGTGGGGTATTGTGTCAAAGGCTTTTGCAAGGTCAAGGTAGGCTGTGTGAACTGCCTTACCCTCATCAAATGCCTTAGTGACTGTTTCAAAAAAGTCGACCAAGTTCAAAAGGCAAGATCTGCCCTTGACAAAGCCAAATTGGGTAGGATCCAATGTCTGTAGGTCCCCAATGTCTTTGTTTATGAGTTCCATAATGATCCTCTCCATAGCTTTGCAGACCAGACTCGTCAAGCTTATGGGGCGGTAATTTCCAGGGTCCGTAGAAGCACCGCCTTTGTGAAGTGGGACCACTGTTGCCGTACGCCACTCTTTGGGTACATATCCTGTAGTAAGGCTAAGATTAAACAGCAGCCTTATGTGTGGGTTTAGTTCCTCTTGGAGTTCATGTAGCACACAGCCCGGGACACCATCTGGTCCCATTGATTTTAGCTTTAGAGAGGGCGGCTCTCACCTGGGCATCTGAGATGTTAGGGAGGCTACACTCTGCTGGGATAGTTATTTCTCCTTTTGGGGGGGGGGGTAGGAGAAATTTGCACTGAACCTGTCTGCCAGAATGTTGGCAATGTCAGTGGGTTCAGTGTATTTTGTGTCATTGTGGACTAACTCTGAGCATATCTGGGAGTTTCCACCCAGGTTTCTAACATAGCTAAAGAAGGCCTTGTGATTGTGTTTTGTGTCTCGATTTTTCTCTCAAAGTTGGCCTTGGATGATTTTATGAGTGATCGTAGTTTTTTGCTAGTACTGATCAGAGATGCCTTCCCTTTTAGGGATTTTGCTCTGTCATGTAGTAGCTTCCTCCTCCTGTTGTAAAGTTTGTTTATGGCTGGGGTCCACCAGACCGGGCACCTGCCTTTGGGGGAATGGGTCTTGGTTTTATTTGGGATTGCATGATCCATGCATTCTTGAAGGTGCCCATAGAAGGCATTTGCAAAGGATTCAGCAGTGTGGGTTGTGGTTTCCACTGGCCCAGGGGCCTTGAAGGATACCACTTCAGTCTTAAGAAGTGTGAAGTTTATTTTGAGAAGTTCTTCACTGTGGTCTTTTGTGCAGGGGTGGGGCGGGATGTGGATTTCCAGTGAGATTAATTTATGGTCTGATCTTACCAAGGAGGGATATACTTCCAGTGTGGAGCATTTTGTCCCCATGTTTGTGATGATCAGGTCTAGTATATTGTCTCCTCTTGTGGGAATGGTGACTAGTTGTTCCATTGCATTTGAGTTTATGAATTCTAGGAACCTTTGGGCTAGGGTGTTGGGGCTTGAGTAATGTTCCCAGTCTATGTTTGGGTAGTTGAAGTCTCCCAAAATGATGGTATTTGGAGAGACATTCATACTCTCCAGTGTCTTCAGGAAGGCTGTGTGGGGTTCCTGAGTTTGAGAGGGTGGTCTGTAGCATGCTACAAACTGTAAGGCAGTTTTGCCTATGGTTAGTTGCACCTGGATAGTCTCCAATGCTTCGTGTTGCCACTAACCTGGAGGTGTGGGTATCTTTGATGAAAATGGATACTCCCTCCTTTTGTGGTTCGGTCCAAGTTTTGGGGCCGGAAAGCATGATATGAGGTAAAACCTGATAGTGATGGGGTGCTCTCAGGAGCCTTGAACCAGGTTTCAGTCACTGCACAGACATCGATGTTCTCCATACTGAGGAGGGCTTGGTGCATCTTGAGGTTTAGACTTCTGGCATTGAGCAGCATTACCCTTAGTTTTTTTCCACTTGTGTTTTCTAGGGAGGTAGGTTTGTCATTTGAGCATTGCCTAAAAAAGGCACTATGGGGGTGGCAAGAGCCTTGGCCAATATCCGGAAGCCCAGGGGTGACAGGTGCAAGCCATCGCGCAGCGTGGCTTGTCAAGCATGTCATCCCAAGCAGACAGACATTGGATCCCCTTAGAATGACACCAGTAATTAAGTCAATTGTTAAAACTGATCATTTTGTCTTTATACTGTGGCATCATTCTTGGTGAGGGTAAGATGCTGCTCAGGGTCAGGGTCATACCGGCCTGGGCTACATACTCAGAGAGCTCCTCTATGTCTCTTTTCATGTAGTCCAGGGAGGCTCAGGTCGTTCACACCGGCATGTACAATGACTGAGTCATATTTGTACTTGCTGTGGAGTGACCTGAATGCTTGTGTTATGTGGCGGATTCTAGCTCCTGACAGGCAGCTTACTGTGACCTTTTCCTTGTTCAGTCTGGTGAGCGGGACGTCAGTGTGTCTGACTATGGAGTCACCTATTACAAGTGTGTCTGGCATGTTGTTTGGCCTTAAGGGCTGTGACTGTTTAGCACATTGACTTTGTGAACTATGTGTTGCATGTGCTATGTCTTGAGGTGGTGGTTGCTTGGGTGTCTGCTTTGGAGGCCTCTGTTGTTTTGGTAGATTTTTAATCAGCACCTCCGAGTATGTTTTAGTGTGTTTATGTGTTTGGTTTGCAGTTGTGATAGTTCTATGTGAGACTGGGTTTGTGGTGTGCGTGGTTACCTTCTCCTCCTGACTGGTCTTGCCAGTACTGAATTGAGAGAGCTCAGCCTCCAGTTTGGCTATATAGTTGCATCTCTCGCATATATTTGTATTTGTTGGGAGGAGGAGAGGGTTATCTGTGTACATGAGGCAATTGTAACATTGCCTCAAGATTCCCAGATTCACCAGCTGAACAGGAGAGGACGCCAGCAACTGACCCTTCGACATGCTAGAAATAGTGAAAAAGATTGCTGTGTAACTGAGTCAGAAAGGACCTATAGGGAAATGGGTACTCAACAGAATTTAGGTGAATGAAGTACTTTCTTTTGTTTAAGAGTGCTTTATCTGTATAAAAAATGCTTTAGGAGCAAGTGCTGAGCTTTTCAGATAGAGTATAGGCTGTTTAGATTGCAAGTAGAACAGTTCTAAGGGAAAAATTGAAGAGCAGACTTGGCGGAGCCAGAAAAAATTTAACCTTGTTTAACCAAGTTTAACCTTGTTTATGCGCACGACCGCACAAAGCCGTGCAAACGCGGATTTTAAGCAGTGAACTACAAAAGAGCTAGGAATGGTCCCAAACAACCAATTACTACAGCTTCTTGTGCTGGGGTCACTTCCCCCAAGGACAGGTAGGCTGCTCAAGGCTCCCCACTCCCACTGGTGAGCAAAGAAACTTCCTTCTATCCAAGTAAGGTAATGGACAACACAGGAACCACACCACAGCCCAGAATACAGCAATGCCTGTATACTGGTCTAAACTAGTCGAGAAAGGCGGGAAAACAAGGATTATTTTTTTGTTTTTTTTTTTGTAGAAATACACAGAAAATGCAGAGACAGTGATAAATTAGTTACACATGCTAGCACACTTTAGTGGGCAGCCTCCACAGTTAAATTAAACAAACAAACAAGCAAACTTTCGATTAAATTCGACTAAATGTAACTTTAAGTGCAGATTTTAAAATAAATGCAGTAATCAGTAAAAAAAAAACAGTTCAGGCTAGTTCAAAGTAAGCAGCAGAAGCTATTTTCAGTGAAAAAAAAGCAAAGATACTTAAATCCAGAAGGTAGTCGCTTTTTCGAGTTCCTTGCTGCTAGGACCACTCTGTAAACCCACGTGGAGCTTGTCTGAGCGGATACCAGACAGCTGCGGAAGGGCAGCAAAGAGGCATTATACAATGCCATTATTTAAGAAAAGTAATTATTTCTTTTCTTAAATAATGTCATAGTATAATAGTAATAACCCACTTCTGGGTGTGGGTAATGCGGGATTTACTCACAGTTGTCTCGCCCTCGGGACCAAACCACACCAACCGTGGGTAAATCCCGCATTACCCACACCCAGGCGTGGGTTATTGCTATAGTAATCCCCTTGCACAAAGGGAGGCCATCAACAGACCTTGGGAACTATAGACCCATAAGTCTAACCAGTCTTATCTGCAAGGCCATGGAAAGGATCATCAAGGACCTTATCAACAAGGACATAGATGACCTTCATACCCAACACAATTTGGCTTTATTAAGGGTAGGTCATGCTTATTAAACTTGGTGGACTTCTTTGAGAAAGTCACCAAAGTCCTGGATGAAGATGAGATAGCGCATACCGCCTATCTTGACCTGGCCAAGGCTTTTGACACAATCCTCCACTTATTGAAAAACTCTCTCAGTTAGGGAAGACTCTAAGTATGGCGTGGATAGACTACAAAAAAGCATTTGACAGTTTCTGAAATTCATGGATAAAAGATGCTTAAAAATGTATAAGATGCACCCTAAACTGGTAAACTACATCACAGCAACCATGAAACAGTGGCAAGCCACTTTGCAGTTAAGCCATGATAAAGAACAAATTATTATTCCAGGGAGAAAAATCCAAAGGGGGATATTCCAGGGTGAATCTTTGCCACCGCTGCACTTTTACCTTGCCCTTAACCCATTAAGTTGTCTGCTTAACAGATTAGGTCATGGCTATAATTTGGCTCCCAGAAAGCAACAAAGTGTAAATACTTCTCATCTTCTCTTTTTCAATGATTTAAAACTGTATATCTCATCAGATGAGGAACGGAAAGCACAACTGCAAGTTGTCAAAGCGTTTTCAGATGCTAGAAGAACGTAATTTGGTCTTGATAGATGTGCAAAAGCAACCTTTAAAGCAGGAAAGCTGCAGCACCAAGAAAACATCAGCCTGGGACAGGAATGCGATATAAAAGAACTTGAGCAAGAGAGAGTTTATAAATATTTGGGAATTGATGACAGATCAACAGTAAAACATGAACAAATGCGAACAAAACTCAGTAAGGAATATTTTAGAAGACTTGAAACAATCCTGAAAACAGCATTGACATCTAGGAACAAAGTTCAAGCTATAAACCAGTTTGCTCTTCCTGTCCTAACTTATAGTGTTGGAGTGATTGACTAGCCCCAAAAGGTATTGGATAGATTAGTCAGGATAACAAGAAGGATGATTCATGCTCATCATATGATTTATAAAAATGAGTGCATACCAAGATTATATCTTCCCCATTCTGAATGAGATATGGGCCTCCCTGAAATTGATTACATGTGTAGATCTGCAGTCGTGGGACTACATACATATCTACTGACATCACAAGACCCAAACATAGTGAAGGTTTTGAAACATGAGTAGAATAAATCTAAGATGACTTTCCTTCTTAGTCTAGCAGAAGCATATTGGCATCAAGCGGGAATAGAAATCAAACCAGAGGTAGATAAAAATCAGGTAGCTACTGAATGTACCAAAAAAACAGAAGAAAGAATATAAGGTGAAGGATCAGATGAGAAGGCAAAAAATGTGGAAAATGCATAAATATAGTTGCAAGTGTAGAAAACTCCCAGAACAACCTCATGTTGATCAGGACTGAATGCAGGAATGATTAAGGAGAGGCAAATTCAAACCAAAGGATGAAATGTTAATACTGGTGGCCCAAGATAGTGGACTATGTACATGTTGGTTTACAAAGTCCATTGAACATGTGGGAGAAACAGACAAATGTAAGTTTTGTAAAACAGAATTGGAAACAATTGCACACCTTGTTGCTGGTTGTGACATACTAATGGCAGAAGGACTGTATACCTAAAGGCATAATAATATGGCACTGGGGATTGTGCAAACATTATAATATTGAAGTAGATGAAAAACACTGGAAACATTAGCCACAAAGCATCATAGAAAATGATGGTCTACATCATATGGGCTCACCCATTACCAACAAATGGATGCAAGAAAACCAGATATATGGTCCATGAAAAGAAGATAAAAGTAGCATTGATCTTTGAAATTGCTACACCCAGTGAATACAGTGTCTTGCATACAGAGTGACACAGTCATAAAATATCAGGATTTGCAGGCAGAAACAAGAGCAATGTGGAAGAAAGATACTCAGTTCCAATAGTAGTACGAGCAAAGGGTCTTATAAATAAGAATCTACAATTGTATTTAGATATGTTACTGATACATGTAATTCCATATGAATTGCAGAAGGAGTCATTACTGAGCACATTGCGGGTGCTGCAAAGAGCAGTTCTGGCTGACATCAAAGATTGAAACAATACTAATTTCATGAACTTTAATTGTACTTTGACTTAGGAACGGGGTCCATTTTCATCATGGTTTTCGAAACCCAAAAAGATTTGGAGAAATTAATTTAAAATTAAAAATTAACCCTTACATCACTAGATGGGTTCATAGGTTCATAGGTTCATAGGTTGGTACTAGGCTATCAGCCCTAGGGCCTATACAAGCCTAGCCATAACAATTCCCTGGCTATTTCTTCCCACATTATTTACTTTCCTGGACCCCTGTCTAGCAGGGCGACTGACGTGATCCCTGGGGTGAATTTCCTTTCTCCCATCCAATCGTCAAGGTTCCTCTTGGGTAGTCAGTTTGCTCACTGACAGAACTCATACTGTCAAAGTTGGTGACACTACCTCTACCAGTAGACTCATCACCAGTGGCTTATGACAAGGTTCTGTGCTGGGTCCTTTATTGTTCATAATTTACTTTTCAGAAGTCTAGGCTAAATTAGACAGCCATTGGCTTACTAAGTTTGTCAATGATTGCAAATTATGTGCAATCACTGAGTCCCCCAATGATGTTAACATACTACAGGAAGGGCTTGCACAGACAAATGACTGGTGCCAAAGCCAAAAAACTAAATACAAAAAGTACATTATTATTCCATTTGGCAAAGTAGAATTCTCCCTAACTACAGTATTGAGAACACCCCCATAAGATGAAACCCAGTGGTGCAAGACCTAGGAACACAGGTAGATAGTAATTTGAACTTCAACCACCATGTTTCCTGTGTGGTAAGGAAAGCATTCTATCTTGTGCACCTAATAAGTAAGGGCATTGAATCCAGGTCTAAGGGTGTTATAGCCCCATTGTACTTGACCCTCATCAGATCACTAATAGAGTACAATGCTGTCTTTTGCATATACCTCAACAGACACCTGCAGCAGCTGGAGAGACCACAGAGATTCCTCACCAAGAAAATACAGGACCTCCAAACCATATTTTATGTGGACAGACTAAAAGCCTGTCACTGTACTCTTCTGTCTTATAGGCTTGCCCTGATGGATATGCTTCACATACACAAATCTAACAGCACAAAAGTCACTACCTCTAGGGATCTTAACCTAACCTGTGACATTAACAGAACATGCTCCTTTGGAGCAAACTTCCAAGTCACAGGAAGCAGAGCTCTTTAGTGACCCTATTCAAGGGCATCCTGGACAAATGGATGGGAGACAGCAGATTCACCCCAGGGGTGGCACCCATGTCCCTCACGGACAGGGGGAGTCGGTGTTGAATAATAAGGACAGATGGGGCAGCTTCAGATCAAATGCCTAGGTTTGTAAAGGCTCTAGGGCTGCTAGCCAAGTAACATATAAATCTATGACCCCCCCATGTGCAAAAATGGGAAAAGGGGGGTTGTGGATGGATGGAGTTATACTGCGGTTGTGCTAAGTAAATGAAGGCTGATGAAGTACCATCTTAAAAAAGGTTCTCACTCTCAGCTTTTTTGTTTGACAGGGCTAACAGCCATTACACAAGCCCATGGTCCCAGCCTTTAGTGAAGGACATACACACACCTCAGTCTGGATACTGAAGTGGTCCCACTGCCAAATGAACATTGCAGTCCTATACCGATGCAGAAGGCACAGGACAATGTTGTTGAACAACATAAGGGCATATTGCTGGACTCAATCACTTTATTTTGCTGGCCTTTTTTTTAAGAGACTGAAGTTAGAAACCCTATCTAGCTGCTTCAGAATCGTTTAGGTTCCCTCACTACCACTAGACTATTACAATTAACAGGGTAGAAAAAAAACAGATTCCTCATTCAGACTAGAAGTGGGTGACCTAACTCCATAATATATGCTTTTTTTGACTGATAAGACTCTGTTATCTTTAGTTGAGGACAACACCCAAGGCACATCTTAGTTTCACTTGTTGACAGTAAGATGGGCTGATAAATTCACTTCAGGATGGAACAGTGCAGGGGATCCCTATTCAAATAAACTGTGTGTTAAGCATAGAAAATATGGCTAAATAACCTAATATGGAAGGGAAATAAGAAACACATGTTTCTGGTGCAAAATGGAAATTCACTGATTGCTTCTGGAAGGTACTGGAATATTGTCACGTCAGACCAGCTCTGTTCCATACCATCACACTTTACTTGGCGGTACTTTGCTATCCTACCTTACTCCCTTTCCTGTCTGTATCTGCATCATCTCCTTTATCCTTTTGATAGCTCCACCCCTTTGAATCTAATCAATCACAGCATTACATTACAACTCATCAAACACATCAGTTAATCATTATTATTAGCTAACAATGTAACATTTTCTCCCTTACACAACAATGTTATGAAATAACTCCCCCCTCAGGATTATCTAACAGCATTTTATCACCTCCCACATGTAACAACATTATCAAGCACAACTTGAGTGACAGCCAGCTTAGAACTGCAAAAACTATGACCATATTACAATATATTAAACAAATACCCACTAAACATTCCTGGTACAAAAGTCCCTCCACATGCTTCAAAACAACACTGCTCCAAGGGCTACTAATAGTAAATGACTACCTTTTAACTACTGCTGTCCAAGAAGAAACCATTCTTACTAGTCAGCACTGTACTACAAACTATCAAATAAAAATATGTCTCCACAGCTTTCTTCCTGAATTCATTAAATTGGCAAACACATTGACCAGGAAGTAATACATGGTTAAACTCCAATTACTTCCTAAACTCATTGCAGCATTAGTCTTATAAATATGTAATGATATCTCCTATAACATGTTAAACAGATACTGTCCTCTTAAGAGCCAGAGGAGATTGATACCCTGTGCTTAAACCAGAACTTATGTAAACTAATATAGGACACAGACAAAGCATGGACCTGGTGGAGATTGACTAATAACCCAAAGGAGTACACAGGCTTCATGTATTTCAGAACATAATGCAACTTAGAAATAAAAAAACTAAATCTAATACCCTCAGAATGAAATTATATTGCCCTGTGTTCCAATCAAAACTATTCTGGAAGGTAATCGAAGATACTACATACTTCAAAATAGCACAGCAAATATAGGCCTAAATGCACTGAATAACAAAATGAACAATTTCATAATTCTCATCACTGCAGTAATACTACTCCACAAACTTAAGAACCCCATCTCCCACAGGCACGATTACCTCAGGTCATGCAAGAATAAATGTATACAGTTAAAACTCAGCTTAGAATAGCCATACTCTTTCTAATACTCATTCTGACAAACAAGCAACATAAACAACTCAGTGACATCTTCCCTAACCGTGCATTCTGCTTTCATAGCTCCCAAAGTAGTGCAACATCTTCCCTAACCGTGGATTCTGCTTTCATAGCTCCCAAAGAGGTGCAAAGAATTCTGGAAAGACTAGATGCTAAATACAGCCCTAATAAACACTGCATCTACCCAGTATTCCCCCGCATGGCTATAAAACCATTAGCTAAGCTACTAACATATACTTATAATATCTATTTTACTACAGCCATCATCCCACCCCAGTTCAAACATTCCCTGATAATTCCCATGCCAAAAAGCACCTTTACTTCTTTTTCTGATTATCACGCCACCTCCCTCTTATTTGCTATATTAAAAACATTTGAATGGCTGATCTACAACTAACCACTCTAGCATTTTTGAAAATATGAATGGCTCCAATCAGCAAGTATTTCATAATGGTAATAATACCTTAACTGCAATTCACAGTATTGCTGACCTCATCAACTCAGCAACTGAAAAATGGTCATTAATGGAGCTAAATGTAGCATTTGAAAGTGTTAAGTAATGGACCACTAGTACTACAAAAGCTTCAGTTTGGTCAGAACCCACTAAACTAGTCCAAAAACTATGTAAGAGAAAGAATGTTCATAGTGAAACCGGGAGATACCAAAACAAAAGGCAACATGTTCATTGCAGGGGAACCATGGGGATCAGTAGTATGCCCTATATTATTCTTATAGTTTATAAAGGTCCTGCTAAACCCACTTTTATTAGACCTGAAGGCTTACCAAATAGGATTTATCTCTGCCCCTAACAGAGTTTTCTACTTAATAATTCTCTTTTCTCCCTAGTTTTTCTTTTTCTTTTGAAGGAATTAAAATAGTTCTTGAACATACTATTAGTACAGACACCACAAAAGATACAATCCCACTCCCTGGCTTTACCTGTAGTTGTAATCCTGTTCATTGATTGTTTTTCCTGAGCCACCTCACCTCTCGGCTCTTCCCGCTCCGTTCACCCTCCGGGCTCACTCTGCTCCCTACCCTACCCCCAAATTCCACCCACCCCCAGTGCATCTACATTTATACCTGACCCTGACAACCAATCCAATCTCCACACCAATCAGCACCTTCCTTCAATTACACCCAGCCACACCCAAACCAAACACCCCACCTAATAGCCAAACTAAAGAACTAAGATCCAACCACTACCACAC
This sequence comes from Protopterus annectens, assembly GCF_019279795.1. Taxonomy (NCBI): domain Eukaryota; kingdom Metazoa; phylum Chordata; order Ceratodontiformes; family Protopteridae; genus Protopterus; species Protopterus annectens. The sequence goes on along the minus strand of NC_056737.1, from coordinate 1,085,505,709 downwards.
CCATCTTACTTCCTATCTGAATATCTCTAGTAGCTACACTAACCATGCAATTCTTACCACTAGTACTAATACTAACTCTCTCCACACTAACCTACACCACATTCACACCCACTAACATACCATTAAACAATACATACCACACAACACATACTTTCACACACACACACACAAACACATACATTTTACAATCTGCTCTACACTATTTAGTGATAGCTCATTATTCTATATATACAAAACACCCACCACTCAGCCTCTCAGAAAACAAACACTACCTAGAACAAATATAGGCCTAGCACATACTATAAAACTCAAACTATTCTACAAAAAATGTTTACTAATCTCAGGAGACATACACCCCAACCCAGGTCCATGCAACAACATTCTCTCACACAAACAAACATCAGACCTACTTATTATTAACCTAAACTCAAGAAGTATATCTAACAAACTGCATGACCTACACACATTCATAGCCCAATACTCCCCAGATTTACTAACTATTACTGAAACCTGGCTAAAACCCTCCACCCAAAATGAAGAAATTCTCCCACAAGGCTATAACATCCTAAGACTAGACAGAGATGCTAAAAAGGGAGGCAGAGTTGCTATTCTATTTAAAAACACACTCAACCTCCAGCCTCTGCAAACCCCACTTCCCAAATTCCAAAATGCTGAAACATTAGGCTCAGTTCTATCTCTAAACAACAAAAAGAGAATTAACATCCTTTGCAGTTATATCCCTCCAGGAAATAACTCAGCAACAATAGAGGAAATCTTACAATGGGCTACAACCAACCTGCCACAAGAAACTATCCTGTTAGGAGACCTAAATCTAGACTGGCTATCCTGCAATTCTAGCAATCCCACAAACCATATTAACTTATTCAGATTCTCTCAACTAATCCAAGAACTCATCAGAGTGGACAAAAAATCCCAGAAACAGTCAACTATTGATTGGACTTTAGTAAACTTCCCTAGTTAAAATTATCACATGGGCTGCCTACCTGATGCACTCAGCGATCACTGCCCCACTTTCCTTCTTCGTAAAAAGTTAAACATAGCCAAACCCATACTGTATAAGGAAACTAGAGATGAGCACAAGGTAAATCCACAAATTCTCAACAGTATATTACAACAATGTAATTGGCAACCATTACATACTCTGGAACTAGACCAGGCAGTTAAACTTTTCAATAGTACTTTTATGAATGTTCTGAATACAGTAGCTCCCATTAGAAAACTTAGAACCAAAGTACTCTATTCCCCTTGGCTGACTAGGACCACAAAAGGCTTACTACAAGCCAGAGATAATGCCTGGAAGATCTGGAAAAAGAACAACACTAGCTTAAATAGACAGAACTATCAACAACTTTGTAATCAAGCCAAAAGACAAACAAAGCTAGATAAACAAAGCTACTTCCTAAATCTCCAAAACAAACATTCTAAAACCCCCCAAAAGTTCTGGCATGCTATCAACTCCCTTCTAAAACCCGGTAAAACTACCACCCCAGCTCCCAACACAAATACCACTAATGACAGCTTAGCTTCTCAATTCAACCATCACTCCATAGACTCTATTCTATCACTATCTACCCAGCTATCTAGCAATAACCCTCTATCCACCCACACTAAGGTCCACAATAACATACAATCATTTACTCTCTCACCTGTACCAACCTCCACAGTCAAAAAACTACTCTCAAAACTAAAACCTACCACTCTTGCAGCTGATGGCCTACCCACTAATTTCCTAAAACTAGCAGCTGAATCTCTAGCCTACCCTGTCTCAATTCTGATTAACTGCTCCATAAAAGAAGCTTATATCCCTCAGCTATGGAAAGTATCACATATTATCCCCCTACACAAAGGTGGCAACTCCTACGAGCTATCAAACTACTGCCCCATTGCTATCCTATCCCCTGTCCAAACTCCTTGAAAAATGTAATCATACCCAAGTGATGCATTTCTTAACTTCACATAATCTCCTCTCTTCAACCCAGCACGGCTTCCGCCCAAACCATAGTACAACCACTACTCTTCTGTCTTTCACTAACCAGGTTAACCATCTTAGAAATAACAACAACTTTGTATCTGCCATATTCTTAGATCTCTCTAAGGCATTTGACATGGTTTCACATAACCTACTTCTAGACACTCTATCCTCCATGTCCTTTGCCCCCTCTACAACTGCTTGGTTCAAAAACTATCTCTCTGATAGGAAACAATCAGTCAAATGGCAAGGAGTACTATCACCTTTACTATCATCCACCATAGGTGTTCCACAAGGCTCAATACTAGGCCCATTACTATTCACTATTTTCACCAACAGACTACACACCTCCACACTGCATGCATCACTTATACAGTACGCAGATGACTCCACCTTAATCTGCTCAGCCCCATCCCTAACCACTCTTCAAAACATTACCCAGGAATCCTTTAACTCCATTGGAAAATGGATTACTGATATCCAACTGATTCTTAACCCCAACAAGACCAAATTACTCCTATTCACCCCAAACAAATACAGACCCACACCCCATTCTTTCACAATCACTTCCAAAAATGGCACCACAATTTCCCCCCCTCCATACAAACTCCTTGGCATTGAAATAGATAAAGATCTTCACTTTGATGTCCATATCTCTCAAACCATTAAGAAAATACATAGAAAATTAGGAACCCTGTATAAACACAAACACTTCCTAACAGACCAAGCATGGGTCACCCTAGCCCAAACCCACCTTCTGTCTACCCTAATGTATGCATCTCCAGTCCTAACCCACATTAGGAAAACAGACATGAATAAACTAGAGTCATGTTACAATAAGATTGCTAAATTCGCCAATAACTCTGCTTTTAGAAGCCATCATTGCCTTGTTCTAAAAGAACTACAGTGGTTAGAACTTCCTCATTTAATTAGTTACCACCAACTAGTCCTCACCTATAACATCCTAAAGAATCCCCACAAGACTCCAGCCCTGAACCAACTACTTAACCAATACTCAGCAAACCGTCCACTCCGTTCATCCAACAAAACCCTTTTGCGTATAACTCAAGCCAACAACACTGCAGGTAAAGCTCTTTTCTCTCATACCATAGCAAAAATGTGGAATAACCTCCCCCAGAATATTTCCTCAGCACCTTCTATTTCACTCTTCACAAAATCACTCAAATCACACCTCTTGCATTCCTGGCTCTGTCCTTGCATCACATAAATGCTTTCCTGTTCTCCTCAAATACTTCCTGCCTTCCTCTATATTCTGCTTACTGTCTCTATATTACAGTACTAACTACTTACTGTCTCTATATTACAGTACTAACTACTTACTGTCTCTATATTACAGTACTAACTACTTACTGTCTCTATATTACAGTACTAACAACTCCTCAAACCTGCCATACAGGGCCTTCCTCTGGTCACACTTAAACTTGATTAGCACAAAATATTGTCTTTTATACTGTCATATGTGATGTCTCTGATGATTGTATTGTTACAATGGAGTCCTTTTTGTTTAGTTGGAACAAACCACTTTAATCATGTTCTTCTTGCATGAAATATCTTGCATTGTAAAAATTCCCACTGTACATATAGTTTAATAGTGGAGCTTTTCTCCCCGGGACTCCGCTGTAAATGGACCTCGCTCCAGTCGGACTTTCCCGGTCAACAAATGTAAAATAAAATAAATAATAAATAAATAAATAAATTATATTAATGACATCATAACCCAAGAAAACAATGTGCAGGTGACATAATTAATTTATAAATGATATTAATGACATCATAACCAAAGAAAACAACGTGCAGGTGACATAATTAATTTATAAATTATATTAATGACATCATAACCCAAGAAAACAATGTGCAGGTGACATAATCCTACACAAATCTACCTTGCAATCAAGGAAATGCAAAAACGACTTTAATACACTTTATCACTGACCAACAATTAACGTACTAACAAAAAATGTAGGTAAATCTGCAGCCATGCTATTCAGCACACACACAAACAAAATCCCACTTGGGACAAACCTATCAACAATAAAAGTTTATCTTGATAGTAAAAGCATCTAGGCCTCAATCTTTAACCTAAGTTAAATTTTAAATCCAACAAAGGGACCGTTGTCACTAAAATCATTATTCAGCTTAAAGCAGTCTATATTATTTAAAATGATCTCACCTAGGAAACCCTTAGGGCTATAGCTAAAATGTCCTACTACCCAAAACAGAATGCACCTTCTACATAATTTCACTATATTCAGCACTTATAGCACCCTTTTCCTCCAGGCCTCTTTAAATGATTTAAACATGTTCATAAATCTTGCTCCACGACTACAACACCATTGCATCACCCAGCAAATAGCCAGCTGCCTGCTAATTACTGCATGGTTTCCCCCCCACTGCTATCAACCCCTACCTGTAAAGTTTTAAATCAAGGCTTCTGCCCTTCATTAGAAGCAAAGTCGTAATCTAAACCTCTGCTTAATCACAAAAAGCCATGAAAATAATGCACACGCATTATAGTGTCCTCACTTTAAACCGGCTACATGTAAAATTATCCTATCAAAATGAAATAGACTGTCAACCCAAATCAAAGACATAACTTTCTACAAAAAGCTCAGGAAAAAAACTTCTTCAACACCTAAACGAATCCTACAGATTTAATTTCTCCTTGGATAATGGGCAACCAGAATCATGTAGCTGTGCATACTCTGTTTTCTCATATTCTACTTCGTAGCCCATCATTACCATGCAGAACACTGAAAACTTTTGCAATTATGTAAATAAAAAAAAAATATGTAATTACTTTCTCCTCTACTATTAATGGGGACCAATTAATAAAGTATAACTCACTGGCCATACAGCTTTAATGTAAATATTTAAGCAATAGCCCACAGCTGGGTGTGGGTAATGCTGGATTCACCCATGGTTGGTGTGGTTTGGTCACGAGGGTGAAGCCCCAGTGACCAAACAAAGCCAGCTGTGGGTAAATCCAGGCTTGCCACACCCACCCGTGGGTTATTGCTATTGTACAATGACATTATTTAAGAAAAAAAATACTTACTTTTCTTAAATAATGTCTTTGTATAATGCCTCGGTGCTGCTCTTCCTCGGTTTTCCGGTATCCTGGGGCTTTTTCTGATGTACTGCTCATGCGTATGGGACTTGTGTTCCCACACTTACATAGTACATCAGTGCTGTGCAGAGGTAGCAATGGAGAAAGGAAGATCTCCTTTGCTTTTTTTTTTAATTGAAAATAGAAAAAGAAATTGGGTGACTTTTTACATTCGGGAGAGCCGGGACAGACAAAATAAAAGGATAATCAGGTAAGTTTCTTTAATTTTGCAGAACATACCTGATTATCCTTATATTTTTGTCTGTGCCATCTCCCTTTTTCATTTTAGGTCTTCCGTTTTCTGTTTTGGGGAAAAAAAAGAAAGAAAAGTAAAAAAAAAATGAGGAGATATACTAACGGAACAAAGTCCAGGCGTATATTTACAATGGACACACTGGTTAGGCTGGCCAATCAGCATGGTCATTTTGGAATATTAATGACAGTCATTGTATAATACAGAAATATTAAACTATGTAACAGTGGCATGCATAATCATTTATACCTCTCTGTCAATGCAAGCATGAGATGATTGCATTTGAAAATTGCACTTCTCTCTCAACTGTATGTTATATTTGTTTATATATAATTTTTGTTTAAAACTGTGCTATATTACATGGATTGCACCAGAGCCAAAGCTTGGTCAGTTGGTGGCCAGGATGGACTCCAGAACTGGTACCCACCTCAACTTAAAGTTGAAGAGAAAATGAACTATTTGACTCACTCTCCGAACTTTAGTAAATGTCGTGCTACAATTAATATACTAGATTATAGGATGCACTGTATCCTCATGTGTTCATTCACAGAATGAAGCTACTAAATACATTTGTGTAAGAAGACACAATATTAGTCCCAGCTTCTTGGATTAATGCCGATATTCCTTTTCTCCCCATCATTTAATTGCATATCATCCTCCAAACTGCTTGTGTCTGGGGCAGCCTCCCTTTACTCTGACCTAATTACAGCTCTTTACTGTACTGTGCAATAGCACTGGGGTCATAGCTTAAGGTGATCCTAGGATATAAATAAATAAATAGATCTCATTAGATCTATACTGTTTGTTAGTGAGACCAGAGGTAGTGCTTACTCTGATAAGGAGAAGAAGCTATGTGGCTCACAAGGTGTTCTAGAATATTTATATCCACTTCATCCATTGACAGCTCCGACAGGTTGTAACCTCTGTTTAACATCTTTACAGAATGATAACACCTCAAAAGGATAGTGTCTACCTCATATGTCAGAATATCTACTTTATATGGCACTGCAATACCAGTTACAGAATACTCACATCATACAGTGCTGTAGTGCCAGTATCAGAATACTTATCTCATATAGCACTTCAGTGCCAGAATCATAATAACTACCTTATATGACACTGCAGTGCCTGTATCAGAATACCTACCTCATATAGCACTGCAGTGCCAATATCAGAATACCTACCTCATATAGCACTGCAGTGCCAGAATCACAATACCTACCTCATATGGCACTGCGCTGCCTGTATCAGAATACCTGCCTCATATAGCACCTAAGTGCCAGTATCAGAATACCTACCTCATATAACACCACAGTACCAGTATCAGAATACCCACTACATAAGACACTGCAGTGCCAGCATCAGAATACTATACCTACCTTATATGACACTGCAATGCTAGTATCAGAATGCCTACCTTATATAGCACTGCAGTGCCACTATTGGAATACCCACCTCATATGGCATTGCAGTAACTACCTCATGTGGCACTGTGATGTCAGCATCAGAATATGACCCCAACACTTGGATTGTAGACAGAACCCAGGCTTCTCCTCATTCCTTCAACAGTGTAGGGTGGGTACATGCTGAACCAATGACAGTTTATTAGCACTGCACTAATATATTTGCATCTGAAATAAAAAGGGGTACAACAAACTGTGTCAGGGTGTAGTTGGATAAACTCTAGCTACAGGTGACCCAGATTCAGTTACTGGCTCAGGTTTTTAAATTGCTGACAAAGAAGGATGGACGAGTCCATTCTTGGGGATGGGCACTTGTCTAAAGTACTCTCTCCAGGGAGGTGGAGTCCATTTAGAGAAACAGCCTGCAGACACAAGTAGGTGAACAGAGAGGAGGGGCAGGGATAAAAGGGAAGCCCCATCAGCAGAAACAGTTGGTGGCATGACACCTCCCCTCCCCTAGATGTCCTTAAGATCCACTCTGGCCCTAGCTTGGTCATAAAAAATCCAGGAATGCAAGACAGAGTTGGTAAACCCACTAATGGACAGGGGCACTGGGATGGCTTGAAAGACTAAAGCACTAAATGGATGAGGGAAAGAAGGGATGCAGCAAATAGGATTAGTTTGCTGATGATATTGAAGTCATACAATGATGAGAAATACAGACACCTCTCTCCAGTGAGACCAGATACATTTTTTGAGGTGGCCAGATAGATGCCAGTTAAGATTTAAAGTAAGGAATTATACTGTGGGGTAAAGAATATGCACATAAAGATTCAGGGGAGTGCTTATTGTAAAGAATTATGTGGAAAGGTATCTAGCATCACTCTTTGCTTTAATCATATAGTGCATTTTTGTAGGGTTGTGTTACGATTGGTCTTCATCAGTGCATTGTTGTAGGGTTGTGTATGAGTGGTCTTCATCAGTGCATTGTTTTAGGGTTGTGTCATGATTGGTCTTCATCAGTGCATTGTTGTAGGGTTGTGTTATGACGGGTCTTCATCAGTGCATTGTTACAGTGTTGAGCTACAATTGACCTGCCTGCTGAGGTGGTGTTTTAAATGGCGGTATATTCATCAGTGCATTGTTACAGGGTTAAGTTATGATTGACTTGCCTGCTGAGGTGGTGTATTAAATGGCGGTATATTCATCAGTGCATTGTTACAGGGTTAAGCTATGATTGACCTGCCTGCTGAGGTGGTGTATTAAATGGTGGTAAATTCATCCGTGCATTGTTACAGGGTTAAGTTACGATTGCCCTGCCTGCTGAGGTGGTGTATTAAATGGCAGTATATTCATCAGTGCATTGTTACAGGGTTAAGTTATGACTGACATGCCTGCTGAGATGGTGTATTAAATGGCGGTATATTCATCAGTGCATTGTTACAGGGTTAAGTTATGATTGACCTGCCTGCTGAGGTGGTGTATTAAATGGCGGTATATTCATCAGTGCATTGTTACAGGGTTAAGTTATGATTGACCTGCCTGCTGAGGTGGTGTATTAAATGGCGGTATATTCATCTGTGCATTGTTACAGGGTTAAGTTACGATTGCCCTGCCTGCTGAGGTGGTGTATTAAATGGCAGTATATTCATCAGTGCATTGTTACAGGGTTAAGTTATGATTGACTTGCCTGCTGAGGTGGTGTATTAAATGGCGGTATATTCATCAGTGCATTGTTACAGGGTAAGTTAAGATTGACCTGCCTGCTGAGGTGGTGTATTAAATGGCGGTATATTCATCAGTGCATTGTTACAGGGTTAAGTTATGATTGACCTGTCTGCTGAGGTGGTGTATTAAATGGCGGTATATTCATCAGTGCATTGTTACAGGGTTAGGTTATGATTGACCTGCCTGCTGAGGTGGTGTATTAAATGGCGGTATATTCATGAGTGCATTGTTACAGGGTTAAGTTATGATTGACCTGCCTGCTGAGGTGATGTATTAAATGGCGGTATATTTATCAGTGCATTGTTACAGGGTTAAGTGACCACAGAATCCTTTATAAACGCATTCTATGAACACCTTCAGGAATGCATGGATCATGTGATCCCAAATAAAACCAAGACCCAATCCTCCAAAGGCAGATGTTCTGTCTGGTGGACCCCAGCCATAAACAAACTATACAATAGAAGGAGGAAGCTACTAAATGATAGAGCAAAATCCCAAAAAGAGAAGGCATCACTGATCAGTATTAGCAAAAAACTACGGGCACTCATAAAATTGTCTAAGGCCAGCTTCGAGAGAAAAATTGCACAGGACACTAAGGATATTCACAAGGCTTTCTTTAGTTATGTTAGGAACCTGGGTGGCAATTTCCAGATATGCTCAGAATTAGTCCAAAATGACAAAAAATACACTGAACCCACAGACATTGCCAACATGCTAGCTGACAGGTTCAGCGCAAACTTCTCCCCACCAAAAGGGCAAATATCTATCCCAGCAGAGTGCTGCCCCCCTGACATCTCAGATGCTCAGGTAAGAGCCGCCCTCTCCAAAGCAAAAAACACAGCATCAATGGGACCAGACGGTGTCCCGGGCTGCGTCCTACATGAACTCCAAGAAGAGCTGAACCCAAACATAAAACTACTGCTCAATCTCAGCCTTACTACAGGATATGTGCCCAAAGAGTGGCGTACAGCAACAGTGGTCCCTCTCCATAAAGGTGGTGCCTCAATGGATCCTGGAAACTATCGCCCTATACGCCTGACTAGCTTGGTCTGCAAAGCTATGGAAAGGATCATCATGGACCTCATAAATAAAGATATTGGGGACCTACAGACATTGGATCCTACCCAGTTTGGCTTTGTTAAGGGCAGATCCTGCCTCTTAAACCTGGTTGATTTCTTTGAAACAGTCACCAAGGCCATTGACGAGGGGAAGGTGGTCCACACAGCCTACCTGGACCTCGCAAAAGCCTTCGATACAATACCCCACTCAGGCATTATAGATAAGCTCACCAGCTTAAATATAAACCCCTATGTCACTAGATGGATTGCAAACTGGCTCAAGGACAGAACCCACATGGTTAGAATTGCTGGAGCCATGTCAGACTCCAAACCAGTTACAAGTGGTGTCCCACAAGGCTCAGTCCTGGGACCTCTCTTGTTTGGTATATATTTCTCAGAGGTACAGGCCAACACGGAAGGACTGTGGCTGACCAATTTCACAGATGTCTGCAAACTGGGTGCCATAATCGACTCTCCAGTCAACACAAGCATCCTCCAAAAGGGCCTCATAGAAACAGACAACTGGTGCCAGAGCCATGGCCTCAAGCTAAAATGCCAAAAAGTGTATAGTCATCCCCTTTGGCAAAAACAAAGTGCCCACAAATTACCACATAGGTGGTAATCCATTAAGTACAGAAGAAGTAATTAGGGACCTGGGGACCCAAGTTGATAGCAATCTCTTATTTGACAACCACGTGGCCAAAGTGGTTAGAAAAACATTTTATATAGCCCACCTAATCATGAAGGGATTCACATCTAGATCAGGGGAGGTCATCGTGCCTCTTTGCTCATCCCTCATCAGGCCCATAATAGAGTACAATGTCCCTTTTGGGATGTACCTTACCAGACACCTGCAGCAACTGGAAAGACCCCAAAAGTACCTCACCAAGAGGATCAAAGGGCTCAAACAGATGCCATATGCTACCCGGTTAAAGAAACTCCAGCTCTACTCAGTGGCATACCACCTGTTCAGAGGTGATCTGTGCCTGACGTATAAAGCCATGTCCAACCCGGAATTAATGGACATGCTGCACCTCAGAAAATCCAAATCCCATCGAGCTATGCTCTCGAGAGACTTGAACCTCAGCACTGAAATAAATAGGACATGCTGGAGGGACAGATTCATAACCCAGAGGCTCCCTTCACTCTGGAATAAAATCCCAGTCCAGGTTAGGCAGAGTCCCTCATTGACTCTCTTCAAAAGGAATCTTGATGAGTGGATGGGAGATCGTAGGTTTACCCCGGGTATCACTTCTGTGTCACTGTTAGACAGAGGCACATTATACTAACCTCGAAAAAGGGCATAGCAAAATAAATTTAAAATGGGTGGCGAAAGCCAAACACATTCTGGCTAGGCTTATAAATGCCCTAGGGCAGATAGCCTAGTATGAACCTATGAACCTATGAACCTACGAACATGCCTGCTGAGATGGTGTATTAAATGGCGGTATATTCATCAGTGCATTGTTACAGGGTTAACTTATGAGTGACCTGCCTGCTGAGGTGGTGTATTAAATGGCGGTATATTCATCAGTGCGTTGTTACAGGGTTAAGTTATGATTGACCTGCCTGCTGAGGTGGTGTATTAAATGACGATATATTCATCAGTGCATTGTTACAGGCTTAAGTTATGATTGACCTGCCTGCTGGGGTGGTGTATTAAATGGCAGTATATTCATCAGTGCATTGTTACAGGGTTAAGTTATGATTGACCTGCCTGCTGAGGTGGTGTGTTAAATGGCGGTATATTCATCAGTGCATTGTTACAGGGTTAAGTTATGATTGACCTGCCTGCTGAGGTGGTGTATTAAATGGCGGTATATTCATCAGTGCATTGTTACAGGGTTAAGTTATGACTGACATGTTATTTTTCCACTGTATAGCATATGGCTGAGACTACACCTGGAATGCTGTATACTTCTGAAAATCCTAAAAAAAGAAGGTCTTCAGACTCTGTTGGTTATCTGTGCACCACAGGGCACAATGGTGTCAATGTTGGGATGTTGACAATATGAAGACTGCAGAGCATGGCATCAGATGTGAAGTTGCTGCTCTGCTGTGATGGATATTTGCACTTGAGGATCTAGTGCTTCTGTTTAATTTCATGAAGTAATTCTGTGAGACATGCAGTTTTCGACACTAAACCAAATGACCGTGTCATCAAACAAGATCACAGCAAAAGGGCATATCTTAGCACTACCAAGATGATGTAACCACAAAGTTTATTATATTAATAAGGCTGCATGTGATACAGAATAATAGGGTGGTGTGCAGCACATGCAAATAACCACATGATGAAATGCAAAAGAGGAACTCCATGCAAACAAGGTATATGAATTGTATGAATGATGTCATCAGACATGGGTACCACAGTGCAAACCTCTTCTGAACACTGGAGGTTTGTGTTGCATGGCTAAGTGGAAATGATAGAAGTAGCAGCAACTAGAGCAGAACAGCATATGATAATGGCTGTTATTGGAGCCAGTGCTTGAAATGTGACACACTGCGGCCATCTGCAGATAGGGGGCACTGCCACATGGACAGGGAGACCATATGTGACCTAGTCGAACTATGTTGCCCACAAGCAGAATCGATGAGGATGCATGAATTACCCATCAGAATCGGTACAAACCTACGTGCAGCATTAATTATCTTAGCTGCAGTGACCTACCACCAACCTGTGGGGACACATTAGGAATATCCCAAGTGTTAGCCTCATGTATCCTTCTCCAGTACCTTGATATCATATCATGTTGCAGCATGTGAATGAGTATACCAGTATTGCAGATGACTTAACTGCCACTGTGCCGGTGTTTTGCAACACATCTTGTTTCCCTGAGGTCTTGAGAGCTATAGATTGCATGGATGTCACCATCAAGGCTGTACTTTGTCCACAGAGACTGATACACATCAGCAGGAGGGGCTTCTACTCCCTGAACTATCAGATGGTATGTAACACCCAGGGCATTATAAATAATGTCTCTACGTGCCACCTTTGGAATTCCCACCTATCACAGATATGACAAACATGTGACCCGTACCAACAATTTATACAAGGGGACTTCCTATAGGGTCATCTAGCTGTTAGTTGTACATAGACATATTAACAGACATATTACACAGGGCATGATACCCTGTATGCAAGCAGGGGGTAGGTCACATATAACAGAGTCACTAGTGTGTGTGTTGCAGGTGATGCCACTTATGTTGTGGATAATGATCCATATCCACAATCCCCAGATCATGACAAAGATGGCATATAAAACAGCCCAGGCTGAAATGTGTACTGTTGTGCAGCACATGTTCAGACATCTCAGGAGACACTTACATTGTCTTAACAAATTACTTGGGGCATTTAAATATACACCTGATACCTGCAGCAAGATTTTTGTTGTGTGTGCCATGTTTCCCAGTGAGGCACTGCAGAAACACTGGTGAAGCAGGGGGAATATGCAAGCAGGGCACACTGTAGCAGTAGGAGTAGCAGTGGAAGGGCAGGGTGGCAAGTTTGGGGATTAGCAGCTGCAGCAGTGCCACATGTGAGGCAAAGGTGGGCACAATACATTGTGGAACTTGGAAAGCGGTGACATCTAATCCATAGCTATGGACAATGATACAGTCAACACAGAATAAAATGATACCTGCAACATCACACTTAGTCTATGCATAATAGTGCATGGACTAGCCACACTGTGCATCAGACATCACCATACACATGCAGGTGAGGGGTGCATAATGCACAGTTACTATCTGTAGCACAGGTAGGTGAACACAGTGACAGGTGACAGCAAGAAAGCAACAGTATAATATGGGCTAGGGTCATGAAGGCGAATACAATAATTACAAACTCTTGTAGGAAGAAGTGGGAAGCCAATGGTTACATTCTCCAGTGGTGGGGTTGAGCTAATGTTTTAAATCTTTGACAATGTCCACTCTGGTGGATTGCAGTGTCAGTGCATGATGTGGTCCATGGCATGAATGGTGTAGAACTATGTGATTTTGCACTTCCACCCTGATTCAGAACATCATTGCCCATGACGTGGATGATGGCCATAAGGAAATGAGGCAGTTTGTGTGTCCACAGAGGATTTTGAAGAGATCAGAACTATGGGACCATCCATGAGCAGCATAGTGAAGTATCCTGGGTGTTAGCCCAAGAAGCATTGGCATGCATCGCTGTGAGACTGTTGATGGCCATGGTGGACTGTGTGGCCATAGTGGACATTAATACTGTCTCAGCAATGGTCTGTGTAGTCTGAATAGGGTCAACATGTGCACAGGCACCATGCATTTGGAACCTCTCACAGCTTTGGAATGCATGGCCTGTACAGACAGACTGGAGGTAGTTGTTATTTGTCTCACTGAAGCACCTATGCAGGCAACATTTGCACCAGTGACCTCAGAACTGTCCCTGTATGTGATGTCATTGCGCACTTGGTGTTTGCCTTCACACAAGCTTTGAAGCACATGCCTCATCTGTATAATGCTAGTGACAGCAGCACTCTCTTTGTCTAGATCACTGACCTATGCATTGGCTAATTTAGGCCAAGCATTGTATCCAGACAAGGGACAGTTCTGGGGCCATGGCATTATCACAGACACTCATGTATTTCCTCTTTGATGGGTATGTTTAAATCAAGCTAATATTAATTTTAGATGCTGTGTAGGCCAGAGTCTCATGAGGAATATGGGAGGTGCTCATGGGATGTTAACCATGCACCAATGAGGTTGAGGGGTCTTTCTGCACCTTCACAGGGGAATCTGATACAGGGACTGTGGGGTAAAGTATTCTACAATAGTGTTACAGATGGTGTCTCTATGTTATCAGACTGTGCCATATGTGTATAGTCATCATCAGACACAGGTGACACCATTATCATCATCAGACACAGGTGATGGCATCATCATCCAACACAGGTGATGCCATCATCATCAGACACAGATGATGCCATCATCATCAGACACGGGTGATGCCATCATCATCATCATCAGACACGGATAATGCCATCATCATCAGACATGGGTGATGCCACCATCATCATATACAGGTGATGCCATCATCATCAGACACAGGTGACACCATCATCAGACACCATCATCATCAGACAAAGGTGACGCCATCATCATCAAACACAGATAATGGCATCATCATCAGACATGGGTGATGCCATCATCATCATACAAAAGTGATACCATCGTCATCAGACACATGTAATGGTATCATCATCCAACACAGGTGATGTCATCAACATCAGAGACAGGTGACACCATCATCCTCAGACACAGGTAATGCCATCATCATCAGACACAGGTGACCTGCTGACATTAGATTTAGGTCCTCATGTTCTGGTCCCTCCAGCAGTAGAATTTGTAAAAACATGAGCATGATATCTTTCAAAGCACTTCACATATGCCTACAACCACAACATGCATAGTGGCAGACAATGAGATATGCATATAGCATATGGAGACATACATAACTTGATGTGTGTTTCTGCAGTTGTAGCTGAGAGGAATCTGAAAGGGCAACTATACAGAAGGTCCTTGATGAATCACTTCCATCACACTTGCAGTTTACTCTACCAATACGGACATGGACTGGGTATTGTTAATCTGGTGTCTCCCCTGCTGATGCTTGGGTGGTCACTGCATGTCTTGTCCTCACATTTCCACCACATCGGGAACAATGTTCTGCTTCCCATCCCCAATGTAACACTGAGGATTCTATTAGTTGCTTCTGTGTTGATGGTCCACTCCTTGTGTTGGACATGTCCTTGGCAATGTCTTGTTTCTTCTCCTTTGCATGGTGTATCTTATTGGCTATCTCTTGCCACACTATTCACAGAAACCTACTATGGCTGCCCACAGTAATCACATTCTGTACCACATCTTTTCACATTTGGTTGCAATATAGCTTGTCTGCAGCACCTTTACTCAAAAGGTGCATGCTGTAACTAGGGTCTGCAGTAACACCTCTTTCCCCAGGGTAGTGAACCTTTCCAGTCATTACTTGTACTGTAGGTCCATGCCAAGCCCTGTACACCTTTAGGTTACACATGTTAGTGAGTCTGTACACATGGTATGCTGCTGAAGTCATATACCTATAAAGTCTGCCCTCTTCCCTCATTATTTAGTTGGTTATCAGGTCTCTGAAGTTCCTTGCAGAACCACACTCATGTACACACTGCAGCAATGGGCAGATACCTACCTGAAGCCCTTCAACTATCTTCCTACTGGCCTCATTAGTGCTATGCATACCTTGTTATGCCTGTCACCCTATGTATGGGGGGATCATTGTGTCTCTTGTAGCATGCAATTTGTAGGTGCCCAATGCCCATAGCATGGCCCCATTACAACTCAATAAGACAGCGCCTTGCCATTTTGCTGAATTCCCACTGACATATATCCCATGGCACCTGTCTCAGGATTGCTTCCATTCACCACAGGTGTTGCTGGTGGATGGGGTACAGTACTAGGTAGAGTTTCTTCCCTTCCTTTTCGTATCTCCATGTCCACAGAGCTACTATATAAAGTCCTGTATTCCATAGTTTTTCAACTGTAAGTTCTTGTGCAAAATGGTGTGCACCCTTTATGTTAAGCTAATAAGTGCTACTTACCATGGTGGCTATGCTAATGAGGCCATTTAGTGCCATTATCATTGAACTGCTGCCAGAACACAATGTACTACCCACACTGGCCAATGTTTGGCATAGTGATAAGACAAGATGTGACCACTGTACTCATGAAAATAGCCTGTGAAGACCTGTAGCACCATGGTACAGCACTACTGACATTTAGTAATGTCATACTGCTAGGTTGCACAGCACATGATATCTGAATATGTATCTCTGCACACAAGGCTGACATTTTGCTCCTCAAGTGAACACATTGAGTTAATATAGCATTGTTAGGTGCTATGAACTGCAAAGCTAATGTGTGGCATTCCATGGAGAGCAACATATTCCTATTTATCTTGGACAAGGACTTGGCAGAACACCTGGTGGGGCACTACAGTGGCAGCCTGTGTAAGATAGACGCCTGGACAAGCTTTCCAGAATGGTTAATAATTCCACTGGCATCACCGACTGTTGTGATAAATGCAGACAATGGTACATTTATCTATGGTGGCACTACCCTGACGTGCATCAGCACTGTCAGACAAAGGTTAGGAGACCACTTATGTCAGGTGCCTAAGTCTCTGATAAACAGAGGCAGGCAGCAAATCATGTCATAACCTCATCCACTATATAAATGTCTATAACATAACTTGTGGGTCACACTTGATTTGCATGGTTAGACTTATAAAGGCCCTATTTGCCATTACCCTAGTATATACATATGAACCTTTGAGAGAGAGTGTGTGAGAGAGATGGAAAGGTACTGTAAGTATTTTTAATGTTTCTACTAGGTTATCTGGTGTACATGTGTACTAGGGTGTGCAGAGTGGCAGATTAAGCATATCTTGGGCCCTGGGCAGATTACAAACCCTGGGACCCTCCATACTTTTTGTGAACCATGCCTAAATGAATTAATCTTCCTGATTTAAGACCATTCAAACTACTGTATTTATAATCCGCCAATGTCTACACCCAACAATTACATGCACTTGACTGTGTACATCTCAAATGTCTGACTGTGATAAAAATGCTTTATAGAAATGCACACTAGTCATACAAAGCCAGACTAATGATTGTTAAATTGATCATGACAGCAGGGTTGGCCATTTTTATCCACATACATTCTCCATTGCAAACAATCATAATCACATTGTTGATTGTATACTTCTCAGATGATTGTGGTAAAAATAATAATGATGGAGACAGTAATTTATTCTGGCTTATTTCATACAACACATAATAGTCTAAGTATTCTGGCTTATTTCACATTCATGCACACTAGTCCTGCAAAGCCAAACTGTTTCAACTGCTCAAACAAGGAGATAAATTACTTTCATCTACAGACTCCCCATTCACATAGAGTTATAGCCACTTTGCTTGTACATTTCATCTGATTGTGGTAAAAAAACCCCCTCTTAACCTCTTTCAACAAGAGTCAGGACAAAGCCAAAACTATTGCAGGAAAAGGTTCAGAATCGGGGACAGATTTTAAATATTGTTATATATTTAATCTTGCTAGAATACATGTTTCGCATTAACATACATTTTCTGAAGAACATGAAGTTTGAAGTACAAATATTTGTCATTATTTAGTGACTGCAAACTTCAAGAATCTGCCAGAAAACTGCATTTTTCCTAAATCAAATTTTTATTTAACTCTACATAACGATAAAACCATCAAATAAAAAACAACAGTTTAACATAAGTAAAGTACAAGTTGAGAATGAAAGGAAGAACCCAAATCTGTAATTCTCTGTTTCCATAATTCAAGGATCAGCTAGATTAATGCAGTTATTTCAGGAAGGATGTGATCAATAACAGTGGCTTAAGATACCATTTAGATACTGATTAAATTGAATTCTGCCCTAAAAAGATTAGCCAGGGCAATCATCTATTAACAAACTTTATTTTTTACCACTATAGCTCTTTCTTTAATCTCTCTAATTTGATCAGTTATATTTATGATCTCTTGCACAATTGGGGGAGTCAGGAGTTTTCATTTTCTTCAAACTGCCTTTTTCATAAGTTCATAGGATCGCAGGTTTATACTAAGTTAATGATCACCCGGGTCTTTATAAGCCTAGCTGTGCAATCCAATCTAGTTTTGTCCCCAAGTACCTTGGATGCCTCTCTGATGGGATATGTTAGTGAGGAGGCAGTTAAACGTTATGTGGAGGGTGGTATGTTAGTTTGTGATTAGTTTACTTACTGTTGACCTCTGTCAGAGACATGGGGGCCAAACCAGGGGTGAATTTACGATTTTCCATGCAATGATCAAGGTTTACCTTTGAATAGGGTCAGGGATTAACTCTGCTTCATGTAAAAGGTAATCCTATTCCATAGTGTGGGGATCCTTTGAGACACATATTGCTCTCTCCAGCAGGCTCTGTTTATGTTTCTGGCAAAGTTTAGGTCCTTAGATCTAGTGTTACTGGTGTTTTGCAGTTGTGCAAGAGCTCCATCAGAGACAGGTCTGAGGATGCCTTATATGCCAGTTATAGATTGCCTCTCAGTAGCCTGTAGGAGACTGAGTACAGAAATAGTGCCTTAATAAACTCTATGTAGGAAGGGTGTTCATACCCTGGATTATCCTGGTGAGGAACCTTTGAGGGCATTCCAGCTACTGCAAGTGCCTGCTGAGATTGGTACTAAAACTTTCTTGGACCTAGATACTCTTGCTTTTGAGTTGGGCAATACAGAATGATTTTCTTACTATCTTGGCAAAGCTTTAGTCAAAGGGCAGATTACAGTCTGTATATGTTCTCAGATCCCAAACTAATGACTCAACTTTTAGGAGTGTTTTATCAATGGAGTAATTAGCTTGGGTGGATGATTTCCCAAAGGGCACCAAAATGCATTTATTTGCACTGAGTTTTAATTCATTTCTCTGGAACCAATAGGTTCATGGGTACATAGCTAAGTACTAGGGCAACTTCCATTGCAGGCCATTTTAAGTCTAGCCAATACCCCTTTATGTGCTCAAAATAACTTATCCCATTTGGTTATATTTCAGGTTTACCCATCCCATGGTCAGTAAATATATATTACCCTTAAGGTGAATAACTGGCATCATACCATAGATAACTTGAGAGATCCCATGCATGGGATAAAGCATTTAGGAGCTGCCTCTTTCCATTTGTTGTTTCCGTCTTCATTGCTACTTCCCCATGACCTGACATCTATAAAATATAGATTCCTGTACTTAATTATGTTACCCTACAGCTCATCCTCTTTCTTCTCCTACTTTGCCACCTTTCATCCTACTATGACTCAGTAATATCTCTCAACATCTCTCCAACTCTGTCCCAACCACCTACCCATAATTCCTCTTTGCACTCTCCACATACCTTTTTAATATTGCCCCTCATCTTTATTCCAAATATAGACTGATTAACTGCACTTCAATTCAAACCAAAACAGAATTAAGTGCAAGAATTCTCTCCAAAAAACAAGTATGCATAATTCCCCAATATACTAAAATACTTCTGGGGGAGATACACACCCTAATCCTTGCCCCACTTATCACAATGAGCACAAGGATAATTCTCTCCCACACACTTCTCTAACTGAACAATAGGCAGTCCTGAAAACTGGTTATCTAATTTTTGTTGCAATAAATGTTAGAAGTATAAGAAATATAACTGGTGAACTACATGCCTGGATTACCCAACATAAGCCTCACATTCTCGCTGTAACTGAAAGTTGGCTTAAACCCAGCATAAACGACTCTGAAGTTATACCACCTGGCTATAATACCATCATCCATAATGATGGTATAAAGAGGAAAGGTGGTGATACTGCTTTAATATTTCCCAACACCTACCGCATTTCTCTTTACAGCAAACCAACACCAAAATTCAGTTCAGAAGAGCTTGTTATTGTTTTCCTGAAAATAAACTATTACAAACAAATATGTATTACTGTCCTTTACATCCCTCCTGGTGACAATATAGTTCTTCTGGAAGGTATCCTACATTGGATATCCATAACATTTCCACAAGAAAAAATACTACTAGGTGATGTGAATGTCAGTTGGTTCGACATTAACACTAATTCCCCTACATCTAGCATGGACTTATATAGTTTTGCACAACTAATTAATAGCCCCTACACATTATAGCAAGACATCACATTCCCTATTAGACTGGATCTTAGTATCAGACCCTAGCAAATACTCCACCACAGGTACACTGTCAGACTCTTTCAGTGATCATACCCCAGTCTATATGACTAGACATATAAAAAAGAAGTATGGAGATGAGAAAGAAAGAAAGAGAGATTTGATATGGTGCAATATTTATGCAAAGTCGAAAGTCAAATTAATCAATACAAAGAAGGCAGCTCCAAAGATATTCAAAGAGCAATACAGGCAAAGGTATCCAGATATGGAAAATTTCACAATAAAAAAATAATACCACAAAGAGGAACTATAGAAAAGAAGATTAGTAAAGTAGAAGTTAAAAAAAATAGAAGCTGAAGTTATGGAAAGCCTGCAAAGTGAAGGATTTGGTGTAGAAGGTCTAACACAGTTTACATCACAGCATGATGGAGTGAGTCCCCAAAGTAAGAAAAAAAAACATGAAGATCAGGAGACATCTGAAGAAGAAATATGGACATGGGAAAGAAACAGAGATTTAATTTGGTGTAATATTTATACAAAGGAGAAAGCAAAATTAATCAATACAAAAAGAGCAGTACCAAAGATATTTGAAGAGAAATACAGTCAAAAAGAATTTGGACATGGAAAGTTTTACAATACAAAAAAAAATAAGAAAACAAAGAGGAAAAGTAGAAAAGAAAATTAGTAATGGAGAAGTTAAAGAAATAGAAACTGAGGTTATGGAGTACCTGCAAAGTGAAAGATTCAGTGTAGAAAATCTAACTCAGAAAACACCACAGCAGGATAGAGCAATAGACATCCAAGTTAAGGAGAAACCAGTGGAATGGTAAGCAACTAGGCATTTGCCATATGAAGATATTTTGGAGCCTACACAAGAAACCAGTCTAAGCATTCAATTGCAGCTGGATAGCAAAGGAAGGAACAGGAAACTGTGGCAACTCTGACACAGTCATTGTTGAGGAGTGATAGGGCAGTGAGTTCCCATATGACAGAGCAATGGATGAAACAAGATGAAAGTGAAGAGAATGTGCCACAGGAAGATTTTATAGATTATTCTATAGAAAGCCTGCAGGAAATGGAGAACAAAAAATTTGCCCTTAGTTTAGAAGAAAATGAGCTAAGAGAAGAGTTGTTTGATTTAATAGAAATATACATATAAAGATCAATGAAAGAAATAGACTGCAGAAGGGCAATAAAACTCAAAAAGTCAGAAGTTTGATAAAGCAAATGAATTAGGACTGTCCATAGAGATCCATGTGATATGACAGAAGTAAACAGGAGATGTTACTGTGCAGCTAAATTAATAACAGATAAAATTCTACTACAAGAACACAGGGAAGTAAGGGAAAGGAAGGGGAGAAACCGAATACCATCATGGAAGTATCGAACAGAGAAAACTATAAAGCAAATAAGACAAGAAGTGTCGCTGTTAGAAAAATATAGAAGAGGGAATAGATCAACAAAAATACTCAGAAAGATAGATGTGATAAAAGCAATGCACAGTACTATAACAGATCAGGATTTATGCACTATTGCAAATAATAAACTAAAAATATCAGCAGAAAAAATAGAAGCTACACAGATAAATATAAAGGAAAAGTACAAAATAAGCAATTTATTGATGACCCTAAAAAGTTCTATCTAGAATTGGGAAACAAGGTAAAAGAAATTGAAAGACCACCCAAAAATAAAGAAATAGATACATTTTGGAGAAATATCTTTGAAGATCCTGTGAAACATAACAAAGATGATAAATGGATAGAAGAAGTGAAAGAAAGAATAAGAAGTTCAAAGGTACAGGATAGGAAATGGGATGACGTAATGGCCAGAGAGACTGAGATAAAGTTAAGAAAAGCCTCCAACTGGAAAACCCCAGGCCCAGATGCAGTACCTAACTTCTGGCTAAAGATATTAATATCTTTGCACACAGATTTAGCCACGAGTAAGAACTATTTATATGCGCACCCCAAACAGACACCAGCCTGGCTAACAAAATGAAAAACAATGCTCCTACTTAAGAGTGAACATGGGAGCTATCCTAAAAATGATAGACCAATAACTTGCCTTCCGATGATGTATAAACTATACACTGGAATCGATGCCGACAGTTTATAATTATTTAGAAGAAAATTCAATCATGGCAATAGAACAAAAGGGTAATAATACAGTGAACATGAAACAGTGTGGCAAACCACTTTGCAACAAAGACATGATAAAGGACAAATTATTATTCCTGAGATAAAAATTCAAAGTGGAATATTCCAGTGTGACTGCCTGTCACCCCTGCTATTCTGTCTTGCCCTTAACCCTTTAAGCTGTCTACTTAATGGATTAGGCCATGGCTATAACTTGGCTCCTAGAAAACAATAAAGTGTAAAGACCTCTCATCTTCTCTTTGTCAATTATTTAAAACTGTATAGCTCATCAGATGAGGAACTGAAAGTACAACTGCAAGTAGTCAAAACTACATGTAACTCAGTACGAATTGCAGAAGGAGTCATTACTGGGCACATTGTGGGTGCTGCGAAAAACACTTTTGGCTGACATCAAAGATTGAAACAATACTAATTTTATGAACTTTAATCATACTTTGACTTAGGAATGGGGTCCATTTCCATCATGGTATTAGAAACCCCAAAAATTTAGAGAAATTAAAAAAAAAACTAGACATTTCAAACATCAGTTAAACAGCATATTTATAAAACAACATCTGACCTTGCCAAGTTTAACTCAGAAATATTCATTACTACACTATCATCTATTAACTGGAACTTCCTAAAAATCCTTCCCTTAGAGGATGCTGGAAATGAATTCAGTACACCTTTTCGAAATATCTTAAATAGCCTTGCACCTCATAGAAGGAAGAGACTAAAAACAAACAATGCAGTTTGGCTACCCAAGAGGAGTAGAAAGCTAATACAGGACAGAGAAAAGCAGGGAAAGAACGGCAAAAATATAAACCACCTCAATATCTTGGGGACTTCAGAATGCTTTGTAATTGCACGTTAAATCAAACAAATGAAGACAAAAAACGTGACTATAATAACTTTCAGAACAATACTAAACACAACCATAAACAATTTTGGACATCCATTAAAGAAATCTTACATCCTGGCAAAAAAATTAATTCCAAACCCCTGTCCTGATAACTCATCACTCAAAACTGCAATACAGTTTAACTCTTATTTTATAGATAGTATAGCATCTCTAACCAAGGATTTCTCAACATCTAATCCCAACCCTGCTCGACAGCCACATATCACCACATCCACTTTTACCTTCAAACTTATGGTCACGTCCTATATAAAACTACTCTTCAACAACTTTAAACCATGCTGTTCTTCAGCTGATGACCTTCCAAGTGAGTACCTAAAAATAGCAGCAAATAGCATTGCCTAACTTGTCTCAATCCTTATAAATAGGTCAGTCTGGAAATCCCATGTTCCTTCTATCCGGACAAAGTCACACATTATCCCTCTGCACAAAACAGGATATTCAACAGACATTAATAACTTTAGATGTATAGCAATCTTATCTCCCCTTGCCAAAATACTTGAAAAATGTATTCAAAAACAATTGCTAGACTATCTCCTGCAGGAAAAACTCCAATCCCCTACACAATATGACTTCCATCCTTCCCAGAGTACTAGCAATGCCCTTCTTGTGTAGATACTGTCAATAAAGTTAGAGATAATGCTAAACTAATCTCTTCCTTATTTCTAGACTTGTTTAAAGCTTTCAACAAAGTTTATAACAGCAAATTTTTATTTCAAATGTCCTCACTAGGTCTCCCTCAGCCCATCCTTCTGTGGTTCAAAAGCTACCTGTCCAATAGGTATCAGTCAGTAAAATGACACTTCATGCTCTCTCCTTACCTCCCAGTCACCACCGGTGTACCACAACGCTCTATCCTTGTTCCCCTACTCTTTAACATTTTCACCAGCACACTCTATACATACACATAATAGGCCACCCTAATACAATACGCAGATGATTCCCCTCTAATTTACACATATGATAACATGGTACACCTCCAAAAAATGACTCAGGAAGCTTTAACAGCCACTGAAACATGGCTTTGTAACTCGCAACTCCCACTCAACCCAAAAAAAGACCAAACTACTACTTTTTTCCCCCAAATCCCTCTGTCATGAAAAAACTAAATTTAAAGTCTTCTCTCTTGATATTACAACTATTGAGGTTACTTCTCATAGCAAACTATTAGGGGTGATAGTAGATGATAATCATACATTTGACCTGCATATACAAAATTCCAAAGGAAAGACTCACCAAAGGCTAGGGATGCTTTACAGAGCCAAAAACGTTCTCACCGATGCAACTAAAATTATACTTGTCACTACTTATCTTCTCCCACTCTTGTTTATGGTGCTACCATCCTTACTAACCTCCAGGCTTCACAAAAATTAAAACAACATTTGAACAATACTATAACAAAGCTGCTAAATTTGTAGCAAATAGCCTTTCAGAAACCACAACTGTGTAACACTAAAAAGCCTAAATTACTTAGAACTGCCTCATCAACTAACGTATGCACACCTTCTTACCACATATAAAATTATCCAGCATCCATCTGCCTGTCCAGCACTAGAAAACATTCTACACAACTATGTTCCCAGTCGGTCATTGTGATCCAGTGACCAAGAACTCCTGTCTGTCTACAAACCTAGCAAATCTGATGGGCATTGGCTGTACTTGTACATGGTTGCTAAGGCCTGGAAATCTTTACCTGTATCCATCAGGTCAATACCCTCCCTCCCATCTTTCAAAATCACTCTGAAAGACTTCCTAGCTAAAGTCTGGCTCTGTTCTTGCTCAAAACCAGGATAAACTACATCTCTAAATGTGAACCATACTCTCCCCTCTTCACTTATTTCCTTACTTCTATCAAATTCTCTTCTCAGACTTTCTCTCTAAATATGCCATAAGCCTGTTTTTCCCTTACTTCATATTGCAATTCCCATTTGGATTAGACTAACTTACCTTTAATTTCTCTACAAACTGTCTAAAATTTCTCTAAATATTAAATAATTATCATATAACTTGTATTAATTCTTAACCAGTAGAACGGTTTGGAGGGACGGGTGTATCTTGCAGAGGATACTGCTGCTCTGGAACAGACTCCCCATCCACAAAAAACAAAAGTTCATCCCTGTCCATATTCAAGTGTAACTTAGCTCTATGGATGGTAAATAGAAAATTCGTTATAATTATTTAAACTGCAGATGTTTTTCTTTTATTTTTGGAGATTGTAAAACTATGGTTCTTAAAAAGTTTTGTAATAATTTGAAGCTGTTCTCCCTGGGCCTCAGCTGAAAATGGACTTCTGCCCAGTCTGACTCTTCTGGTAATCGAATGTCACTAAAGCAAAATAAATAAATAAATAAATTACCTGACGTACACATACTAAATCTTGAGCACTTGATAATAGTTTTCAGTCTTACTCACAAACGCTGGCTAATCTGCAGTGTATGTACTGTACCTGTGTACTATGTATGCATTCTACCTATGTTCCAAATTTCAGCTGTACACCACAAATCTATTAATTACCTTTATTTTTAAAATTAATATTTTTTGTTTGTTCTCTCCACTGTAACTGTTTATGTGCTGCACACCACTGTAAAAACATGTCTCTTGTAATTTGTGTGCATACCGATCATGTCTAAATAACTAAACGTGTCTGTAATTTTTCTTTGTGGAGCTTTTTTCCCCGAGCCTCTGCTGAAAAAGGGCCTTTTCGGCTCAGACACCCCCAGTTAACAAATATAAAATAAAAATAAATAAATAAATAAATAAATAATTAGTAGTATAGGGGCAGACCTGGGGGTGTATTTTCTGTTTACCATCCAAAGAGCTAAGTTGCACTTGAATGTTGATAGGGATGAAGTTTGTTTAATGTCGATGGGAAGTCTGTTCCATAGCAGCAGTATCCTGTGCAAGATATACCTGTCCCTCCAAACTATTCTGCTGATGTTGCACAAGAGGTTTAGATCCCTACACCAAGTATTTCTGCTGCCATTTGACTTGCTGATGTGTCAAAAATCCATCAGTAATGGGTCAGAGGATGCCTTGTATGACAGGCACAGGTCCCCTCTTAGCAATTTGTAGAATATACCGAATATAGTGACAAGACTTTGAGTCGGTCCATGTAGCGCCTTGCAGGAGCGGCCTTAGGTCAACTGGTGCCCTAGGCAAAAGGGCTCCATGGTGCCCCCACCACAACACCTGGTGCCCCCATCCTGGTCTACCTACACTAAATAAATACTGGGAAAATGCCCCTGCTAGAGCGGCACCCTAGGTGGCCGCCTAGTTGGCCTATGCCTAAGGTTGGCTATGGGGCCTTGTATCCTTTTGGTAAGGTATCTTTGTGAGCATTGCAGTTGTTGAATATGTCTGGACAGATACAGGCCGAAGGGGGCAGTATCATACCTCTCAACTTCTTAGCATAAGAAATCTAGACAGAACCAAAATAATGGGGGGACAAAAGTTTAAATATTGCACTTATAAATTTAGAAAGTTGCTAGAATAACAGGTTTTTCATTAACATGCATTTTCCAAAGGGCAATGAAGCCTGAAACTCAAGTGTATGTGATTATTTAATGAATTTAATGCCCAATGATTTGCTGGAAAACCACAATATTTAAGAGAAGTGGACCAGCAATATGAGGCAAAAATCTGTATGCTATGTGAAAATCTGAACACTTGAGGGGTATGGCAATGTATTTAATTATTGACCTAATAAGGACTGAGTAATGGGGTGAATGACATCCCTAGATCTAGAAACAGTCCCTTTGTTTATAAGCTGTGCAGTATAGAAGGACTTTCTTACAATAGAAACATGTTAGTCAAAAGTTAGTTCACTGTCCACATAAGTCCCCAAATCCTGAATAACTGGGTCAACCTTTAGGGTAATATTATCAATGTAGTAGTTTACTGGAGTATTTGACTTTTCAAAGGATAGAATACTGCATTTTTTGGCATTTAGTTTCATTCCGACCACAAAGTAATCATCATGGAAATCCACATCTCACCCACACCCACCCACAAAGGTAACCACCATGAAAAACCTCTCCAAAGCTGACTTTGGGCTCCTAAAAACAGAGGTGGCTAACTTCCCAGCACCCATGCCAATGGAAAATAGATGCATGACTGCCGAATCATACACCAATGCACTGTACAAACATGTACATAAATCCATGAAACTAGCCATACCCAACAGAACCGAGATGCTCTCTTCCAAAAAAGGGAAGCCAATCTGCTGGTCGCCTGCCATTAATAAACTCTACAACAGAAGGAAGAAACTGTTGCAGAAAAAGGTGAAGTCCCAAGACTGGAAAAACTCCCTTATTAGCCTCAACAAAAAGTTGAGATCCCTCATCAAAATCTCTAAAGTCAGCTATGAAGGCAGAATTGCGGCAGACACTAAAAACAACCACAAAGCCTTCTATAGTTATATCAAGAATCTCCACAACAATAATCAGGTTTGCTCTGAGTTACTGCACAATGGTACCTCCTGTACTGAGCCAACAGATATTGCCAACATACTGGCTGACAGATTCAGTGTCAAGTTTACCCAAAGGGACCAATCACAATACCGGAGGAATGCCAGGCACCCAGCATTACTGCAGCACAGGTTAAAGCTACATTGCCCAAGGCCAAGAATACAGCTTCCATGGACCTGACAATATCCCTGGATGTGTTCTACATGAACTACAAAGTGAACTGCCCACATCTGTGTGCCCTGTTCAATCACAGCCTCACCTCAGGCTTTGTCCCTACTGAATGGTGCACTGCTACAGCCATCCCTCTCCATAAAGTGGGAGTGACTACAGACCCTGGGGATGATTGCCCCATTAGCCTGATGGGTTTGATATGTAAGACTATGGAGTGCATTGTCATGTCCTAATTAACAAGGATATAGGGAAGCTCCAAACTCTAGACCTCATGCAGTTTGGTTTTGTGAAAGGTAGATCATGTCTGCTCAACCTGATTGACTTCTTTGAGTCAGTCACCAGAACTGTGGATGAAGGCAAGGGAGTTCATACAGCCTACCTTGCTCTGGCCAAGGCCTTTGATGCCATTCCCCACTCAGGAATTATTGATAAACTCACCAAGCTAGGCATCAACCCCTATATCACTAGGTGGTTTGCAAATTGGCTCACCGATAGAACTCACAGTGTGAAAGTAGCGGACTCCAAGTCAGACTGCCGACAAGTCACGAGTGGAGTCCTGCAGGGGTTGATCTTGGGTACCCTCCTGTTTGGCATCTACTTCGCAGAAGTCCAGGCCAACATGGAAGGACTCTGGCTAACCAAGTTCACAGACAACTGCAAGCTGGGAGCAATTATTAACTCCCTAAGCGATGTAGACATCCTATTGGCTTTTACATCAGAAAAGTTAATGCCAAGTAGTAGAGGTCGCAGCACAGAACAAAGGGAGAAGTCACTGGTGACTAGTCTTGTTGTGGATGTAACTTCCCAGCACAGAACAATGGGAGACTTCACTGGTGACTAGTCTCTTTGTGGATGTAACATCCCCTGTTTTATTTATCTGCATCCTGTCTGTGAGCCATTTAGCAATCCAGCAGGTGATCTATTTTATCTGCTATTACTATCACAGATAATAATTATTTCTAGTTATTAGCTAAGTCTATATGGGATTAATATCTCAATAAAACATTTTCCTGAGATTGTTCTACTTCTTCCTGTAGGATTAGGTTCATAGGTAGGTACTAGGCTATTAGCCCTAGGGCCTATACAAGCCTTGCCATATGGATTCCCTGTCTATCAGCACTTACAGAAATGTATTTTCCTGCACCTCTGTCAAGCAGAGCCACCAAAGTGATCCCCGGGGTAAATTTTCTATTTCCCATCCAATCGTCAAGATTTTTCTTAAAGAGGGCCAAAGAGGTGCTCTGCTTGACCTGACTGGGCAGTCTGTTCCAGAGTATGGGAAGTCTCTGGGACAGGAATCTAGTCCTCCAGCAAGTATTGTTTATTGGGGTGACAGGGTTTAGGTCCCTGGAGTGTGTGGCTCGGATGGATTGGGATTTCTTTAAGTGGAGCATGTCCAACATTTGTGACTTTGACATGGCCTTGTATGTTAGGCAGAGATCACCTCTGAGTAGGCGATATGAAACAGAGTAGAGCTGGAGTTTTTTGAGGCGGTCTGCATAGGGTAGATGTTTTAGGCCAGTGATCCTCTTTGTGAGGTATTTCTGTGGCCTTTCCAGCTGTTGGAAATGTTTCGTGAGGTATATACCAAACGGGGCATTGTATTCTATAATAGGTCTAATCAGGGATGAGTAGAGGGCAACAATGACCTCCTTTTCTTTCTAGATGAGAAGCCTTCTGTAATTAGGTGGGCCACACAGAAAGATTTTCTGACTACTGTGGCGATTTGTTTATCAAAGGAGAGACCACTGTCCACCTATGTCCCAAGGTCTCTTATCACACTTTCGGTGTTAAGTGGGCTACCACCTATGTGGTAGTTCAAGGGCACTTGTTTTTTCCAAAGGGGATGACTATGCATTTTTTGGCATTGAGTTTGAGGCCATGGCTCTGACACCAGGCATCTATATCAGTGAGGCCCTTTTATAGAATGTCCACATACTTTGGGGATTTGATAATGGCACCCAGCTTGCAGTCATCTGCAAACTTTGTTAGCCTTCAATGTTGGCTTGAACTTCAGATAAGTTGATGCCAAATAAGAGCGGACCTAGGACTGAGCCCTGTGGTACTCCACTTGTCGCAGGTCTAGTACTGGATTTGGAGACAGCTACTTTAACTATGTGGGTTCTGTCAGTAAGCCAGTTTGCAACTCATCTAGTGACATAGGGATTAATGCCCAGTTTAGTGAGTCTATCTAAGATTCTGGAGTGTGGGATGGTGTCTCAGACCTTAGCGAGGTCCAGATAGGCTGTGTGAACCACCTTACCCTCATTCATGGCTCTGGTAACTGTTTCAAAGAAGTCATTCAGATTTAGGAGACATGATCTACCTTTCACGAACCCAAACTGTGTGGGGTCCAGAGACTGGAGGTTTCCAATGTCCCTGTTTATGAGTTCCATGATGATACGTTCCATGGCCTTACAGACCAGACTTGTCAGACTGATGGGGCAGTGGTTACCACCTTATGGAGTGGGATAACTGTAGATGTGTGCCATTCAGTGGGCATAAAGCCTGAGGTGAGGCTAAGATTGAACATGGTACATAGGTGGGGTGCCAGTTCATTTTGTAGTTCATGTAGGACACAGCCCGGGATGCTGTCTGGTCCCATGGATGCTGTATTCTTGGCTTTGGCTAGTGAAGTTTTTACCTGTGCAGCCATGATTACCAGGACTTGGCATTCTTCCGGCATTCAGATGGGCCCTTTGAGGGGGTGAGAGGAGGGTGAAACTGGCACTGAACCTATCTGCCAGAATGTTGGCAATATCAGTTGGATCAGTATATTTGGTGCCATTGTGCTGCAACTCAGCCATTGAGGTTCTTGCCATAACTGTAGAATGCCTTGTGGTTGTCTTTAGAATCTGGGCAATTTTGTTCTCGTAACTAGCTTTGGAGGATTTTATGAGGGATCTCAGCTTCTTACTGATGCTGACCAGGGAATTTTTCCAATCCTGGGTTTTTACTCTTTTTTGCAGGAGTTTCTTTCTTCTGTTGTATAGTTTGTTTATGGCCAGGGACCACCAGATTGGCTTCCTTTTTTTGGAAGATAGCATCTTGGTTCTATTTGGGTTTGGCACGGTCCATGCACAAGTGTATGTGTTCATGCAATGCATTAGTGAAAGAGTCTGCGTACTCGCTTTCACATTCCGTGCACATGGGTGTTGTGAAGTTTGCCACTTCAGTCTTGAGAAGCTTGAAGTTGGCCTTGGAGAAATTTTTTAAGGTGGTTACCTTGGTGGGGGGTGGAGGCGGGATGTGGATGTCTAGGGTAATTTGCTTATGGTCAGATCTGACCAATGAGGAGCTGACCTGTGGAGTGGAGCATCTGTCTCCCATGTTGGTAATGATCAGCTCCAGGACATTTCTGCCCCTGGTGGGTGTATGGATAAGCTGGTCCAAGGCACTGGCATTTATGAATTCCAAAAAAACGTGGGAGATCTGTAGCAAGCTACAATTTGGATTGCAGTCTTGCCTAGTTAGTTGCACTTGGAGAATTTCAGATGCATTATTTTGGGCAACATGCCTGGAGGTGTGGATAGTCTTAATGAATATGGACACGCCTCTGCCTTTAGTGTCCCGGTCCTGATTGGGTGGCCGAAAGGTGTGGTATGAGTTGTATCCTGGTATAGTCGGGGTGCTCTCTGGAGCCTTGAACTAAGTTTCTGTCACTGCACAGATGTCAATGTTCTCCATTTTTAAGGAGTGCTTCGAGTTAGTGCATTTTGTGGTTGAGACTTCTAGCATTGAGTATCATTACCCTCAGTTTAACATTGCTTGAACTTGTTACGGTGGTAGTTTTGTCATTTGAACGTTGCCTAAAAAAGGCACAATAAGGGTGGAAAGGGTCTTGGCCAGTAACCTGAATCCCAGAGGCAACAAGTGCAAGCCATCTCTGGCAAAGCATCGTGGCCTGTTGATCATGTCATCCCAGGCAGACAGATACTGGATCCCCTTAGAACGACACTAGAAACAGCAAATTGTTGAAGTCAATCATTTTGTCCTTGTACTGTGGTATCATTCTGGGTGAGGGTAGGATGCTACTCAGGGCTAGGGTCTTGCCTAACTGGGCTACCAGATCTGAGAGCTCCTCCATGTCTCATTTCATGTAGGCCAGGGAGGTGCAACCCAGGTTGTTCACACCAACATGGATGATGACAGAGTCATAATCATACCTGTTGTGGAGTGACCTGAGTGTGTGAGTTATGTGGTGAATCCTGGCGCCCGACAAGCAGCTGACTGTAATCTTCTCTTTATTCAGCCTGGTGAGTGGGATGTCAGTGTGCCTGACTATAGAGTCACCTATGACTAGTATGTTGGGTACTTTGTTTTGCCTTATGGGCTGTTGCTGGGTGGCATGCTGGTGTTTTGGGCTATGTGTTGTTTTGATTGTGTTGCTGGGTGGTGGTTTTTTGTGTATCTGCTTTGTGGGTCTCTGTTTCCTGTTTAAATTTACATTGAGAACCTCTGCATATGTAGGTGCTTGCTTGGCATTGCTATGTGAGGGTATTGGTGGTAAAGGTTTTGAGCAATTATGTGTTGAGTGTGGTGTTGTGCAGGCATTGACCTTCTCCTCTTGACTGACTAGTTCAGTCTTGGTTGGAGAGAGCTTGGCTTCCAGCTTGGCTATATAAGTGTATCTCTTGCAGGTTGTAGTGTTGGGTGGTAGGAGGAAAGGGTTGTCTGTGTACATGAGGCAATTGCTACATTGCCCCAAGTACCCAGATTCACCGGGTGGACAGGAGAAAACACCGGGAGCTGACCCTTGGACATGCCTTGATAAGAGCTTATTTAATTTAAGTACTAGAACTGTTTTCCTGTTTACTAGGCAAGAAAGGGTGAATGCTACAGCAATTTAAGGATGATGTAGTGCTTACAAGTAGCTCTGAGCTATTTCTGGGTACAGAGCCAAGTTAGAGTGCTGATACTTGAGAGACTGACTAGATCTTAGGGAAAATTTGAAGAGCAGACCTTCTGGCTCCAGTAACAGATTTAACAGTGGCTCAGTGTACTGCACGAAGTGCAAACCCACGCAAACACGGGTTTTAAAGCAGGAAGTTGAAAGGGATAGAAACAGCCCAAAACAGCCAATAATATAACAGAACTAGAGCTGGAAACCACTCCCCTAGTGATAGATAGGCTGTTCAGAGCTTACCACTGCCACTGATAGGCTGCAAGACTTCTTTCTATCTCTGCAAGGTCTGGTCCACTCCCAACACAAAACACAGTCCTGAAATCAGCATATCTGAGATCTGGACTATACTGGTTTAAAGAAAAGGCTGGAAACGAGGAGGCAGGTAGGATTTTTGTAGTAGTTTTTTTTTTTTTTTTGTTTTAGAAATAGGGAGGCAGAAAATGCAGAAGCAAAATACACTTATAAAGCTCTAAAAGGCTAGCGCACTTGAGTGTGTAGCCTGTAACAGTAAATACAATTTAAAACAAACAATCTTGTAAAGTGCAATGTACAAAACTGGCACAAATGCAGCTAAATAATTTAACACAGTTGTAAAACTCTTACGACAAGGTGGGGCAAGTAATACAAAGTAGAATACAGATCTTGTGAACAATTAAAGTCTCTCTCTCTCTCTCCTTTCTGCTGCTGTAATTCTCTGCAGTATGCCCAAACGGATCCCCTGAGGTAAAAACAAGCACAAACCCGCACAAACATGGGTTTTAAAGCAGGAAGTTGCAGGGGTAGAAGCAGCCCAAAACGGCCAATAGTTCAACAAACCTAGAGCTGGAAACCACTCCCTTAGTGATAGATAGGCTGTTCAAAGCTTTACCACTTCCACTGATAGGCTGCAAGACTTCCTTCTATCTTGGCAAGGTCTGGTCCACTCCCAACACAAAACACAGTCCTGAAATCAGCATCTGAGATCTGGACTATGCTGGTTTAAGGTGGGAAACAAGGAGGGAGATAGGATTTTTGCAGTAGATTTTTTTTTTTTTTTTTTTTTTTAGAAATAGGGAGGCAGAAAATGCAGAAGCAAAATACACTTATAACGCTCTCTAATAATACCCCCTCAATGATTTTTTTAAAATTGTCCAGGGCTGGGCATAACCAAAAAATTTGCCTCGTTTCCCACTCCCTTTAAATGACATTTTGAGCAGACTCTGCTCTCTACGGAAATCATCCTTCTAAACCTAGACAGACTATAAAAATATTTAAGGAGGCACTTCCATGCAATGAGTCTAAATTTTCTTTAGCAACCTTCTATTGTTTGCCTAAGGTGCACAAAAGTTTAGTTGCCCGTCCGGGATGCCCCATTGTTTCAGCAAGTAATTATTTTTTGCACAATATAGGTATTATTATACATAACATATTTGTTTAGTTCAATGGTTAAATTAACTTCATATATAAACGACACTTTTGACTTTTTGGATAAAATCAAATCAGTTGAATGGACGAATGAGAAATATTCAGTAAAAGCAGATGTGAAAAGTCTTTATACTAATATGCAACATTGTTTTGTGGTAGAAACCCAAAATTTTTTTTTAAGAGGAAGCCGTTTGGCTAGTTATATTATTGATTTAGTCTATTTTTGCTTAACACGTACTTTTTTTTAATTTAATCGTGTAATTTACCATCAAATAAAGGGAACAGGTGTGGGGGCACCTTTTGCACCCATGTATGCAAACTTAGTCATGGGGTTATTTGAAGCTGAATATTTATATAATTTGGATTTTTTTAAGAATCATGTAATTATGTATTTTAGATTTATGGATGATTTGATTTTTTTGTGTGAAGGTGGTGAAACATTAGTTGATATTTTTATACAAGAATTGCATTGTAACCGTTTTGGCTTTGAATCTGATGGTATACAAAAAAGGTAAAAAGTTAAATTTTTGGATGTGGAATTGGAGGGTCATGAGGATGGCATGGCATGGCACTAAGGTGCATAGAAAATTTGAAAATGTGTGCCATTTTTTAGATGGTAAAAGTTGTCACCCACCAGATTTATTAAAATGATTGCCCTATAGTGAATTACTGTGTATAAGCAGACATTGTAGTGATAGTATGACTTTCGAAGAAATATTAAGACCATGTGGTATGTTTAAAAAGAGGGCTTATGAAGATGAAGTCATTTTGCAAGCTAGTTTATTTATAGGTGAGCGACAGCTTGGGATAACTTCTTATGTAGAGAAGAATATGTTTAAATCACATATTGAAGTGCAAACAGAGCATAAGAAAATTTATTTTGTTACAATATACAGTGTTCTTACTGATAAAGTAGTTGATATTATAAAATGTTATTGAGGAGTTTTATTAAAAAATAAAGACTTTGTAAAGATTTTATGCGATAGACCATTTTTGTCCTTAAAACGAGGACGTAGTGTTAAGAGCATGATAGTCCATAGTCATTTTTATTTACCTGAATCTAGGCTAACTGTAGAAGCTAGCAGTTTTGGAGGAGGGTAGAACATTAATAATGTTATATATAAACCTGGAGATGAGTATTGTTGTAATACTGAGGACATTATATGTGTCCTCAGATACTCATGCGACCTTTTTATATAGGAGAGAGTAAAAGGACTTTTAAAATAAGAGTGCAGGACTGTCGCATACCTCTCAATCTCTTAGAGCAAGAAATCTGGACATAACCATCAATAATGGGGGGACAAAGACCCACAAATAGGGACACTTTTTAAATATTGCTTTTACAAACTTAGAAAATTGATAGAATAACAGGCTTTGTATTAGCATGAGTTTTCTGAAGGGTATGAAGTCTGAAACTCAAATGTCTGTCACTATTTTCTGACTTAAACCCTTAATAGTTTGCCAATGATACGCCCGAAAACCCACAATTTTATGAGAAATGGACCAAAAATATGAGGCAAAAATCTGGACATTCTGCGAAAATCTGTACAGTTGAGAGTTATGTGCAGGAGCATCTTACAGATATAAAGAATAACGAACGTGAAAGCCCATTAGCAGTTCATTTTAATTTAGTACATGGAGGGAATAGTAACTGTTTAGAGAACACTAATTTAGAACAACTGAAAGCACAAACTAGTTTGGCTTTAAAAAGTTGTTATACAAGAAAGTGTGTTTATTTTAAAGTATGGGACACTGACACCTGCTGGATTGAATGTGGAGTGCAACTGGAAGTTTGTATTGTCATATTGTATGTATGATTTGATTGGATGCTTTTTAATTGTAGTTAATTGTTAATAGTATTTAATAATGTGCATAATTGGTACTTGTTTACTCCTGGAAGGTCAGTGGGCCAAGGTGCTAGATTATTTTTTAATAAAAGCTTTTGGATCACTGGCTTGTGTGGTTATATATCTAAATTTTCTTAGCCTCATGGCTTTCCCAGGGGTTAGACATATCTCTTCCCAATGCTGAGCAGAAATCTGAATTTCTAATAAATGTTCCCTTCCTTGTTTTATTACATCTTGTTTGATTATGTCTTCTTCCCTTAATCTTTTTTATAAATAACAGATCTGACCTTCTTTGATCTCCTTATTTTGTCATACCTTTGCTATCCACTGAAGAGCTGCTGGCCAATCATCATGCTTAATACTTCCCCACTTAGTTTCTTTTACAGTTTGCTGAAGGTCACATGAGCATGGATGAGCCCTAGATCTTCCCTCATCTCATTCCATGTTAAGATATTTTTCCCTCTTATCGTCTGCTCTCAATGTTTCAACCTTGTTCCCTTTGACTCTATTTCCCAGCAACTGTGTGAAATAACCTGCCACATTGTGCATGTCCTATAAATAAGATATCCCTTTTCAAATTCCGAAGTTCCCCTTGTAGAAATGCCTGCTGTAAGCTTTTAAGCTTTCACCCAATTCCAAAAGCAAATCTGGCATGTTTTTTTTTTTTGTCAGGGTTCATTCCACAGAATTTCTATTAAATCCCTACAAATTAGCTCTTTACATTTCTGAATTATAATATGTTTCCTTCCTACCTCATAAAAGGAATTGTGGCATGTGGCAAAAAGCTGGAGAATAAGTACATACAAATACATGTCTGTGTCTAAAGTGGCTAATCCACCGATATGCACATGTAATTTTAATTTAGCCTGGGCAACCCTAGCACGTTCCCCATTCCACAAAATGTCTCTTTTTCAATTTTACAGATTGACAACGTCTAATCTCCTGTGACTAGACCGAAATGCCTGTCCTAATTACAAGCTATATGTGGCCACATGTCAATTTAAAAACTGAACTCATTGACCAAGTTCCACATTCAGTGCTTTTCATTTGCAAAGATGTTTTTTTAACTTGATTTATTACATGGGAATATGTCTCATTTATAGAGTAACTGTAGGTTTTACTCAACTAAACCACAAGATACTTGAGTTTATCCTGAGTTTTGATGTGAAACTGGGATTCTAAGAAACTTTCTGGTTGTGGGGTATTTATAATTAATGTTATTGGTTTGCCTATATTGATTTTAAAACCTGATATTTCACTGAAATGATTAAGTATCTTCACTAGGTTGGCCAAACTTTCCCTTTGCTTAATTAAAGTGGGAATTATATCACCTGCATGCAGGGACAACTTAAGTGTCCCCATGAAAACCTCCCCTTGACAATGGAATGCCTAATCTCTTCTGCTAACAAGCTCTTGCTATATTGTACATAACAATGGAGAGATGGCAAGTCTGCTGTGTTCCTCTTGAAATCATTAATGAAGTCAGAGTATGGCCATAGTTTTTACCTAAATTGTAGAACTGTTATAATGTGTAGCAATTAGATCCGCTGTTCTGATATTCTCATTTTAACAAAACAGGCAAAAAGGCCACTCAATACAGTCAAAGGTTTTTTCTACATCTAAACTGAGCAATAATGTTGGAATTTTCACTCTGTTTGCTTTATGGATAACAAGCAAAATACAGAAATATTATTAAACATTCTCTTTCCCTGTATGAAGCCACATTGATCAGGGCAAATTAAACAACAGGCCTTTGTAAAAGTATGTACAGAGGAACAAGTAGCAAATTCTACAATACTTCTAAAATCCAACAGTTTCCAAAAAGTCATAAATGAAGCCAAGGCCCTGGTACAATGGGCCATGACTTGGCCTGGAATAGGTTTGTCATGGTGAGTATAACAAAAGGTAATAGTATTAAACAACCATTTGGAAATAGTTTGTTTTGACACAGGTTGTCCATTCTTCTTCTTATCTTCACAGGAATGAACAACTGATCCAAAGTTCTGAAATATTTAGTTCTGTCAAGATAGTACATGAGTTCAATAGGCAAGGGGGGCAGGAATGTATCGTAGAAAACTGGCAAAGGAACCAAAGTACCAAGAGCAATTAACTAGAGATGGAAAGGTAATAGAATGGGCAGATGCCAAGCACTTATTTGGGCTGGAGGCTAAACATTGCCTTCTATATCAAGGACTGATATCAGAGTATAAGCAAAGAGAAAGAAATAGGGCAGTCCTAGAATCTACAACAGAAGCTGCCATTAAGAAAGGAATAATTAGTAGAGCATATAAAGTGTTGCATGATAACTATAAGAATCAATCAGAGGAGGTTAGAAAGGATTGGGAAGAGAGATTGGCGAAGCAATTCACAAAGAAACAATGAGGAGGTATATGTATGTCTCCCAAATATCTAACAAAATCTAGACGATTTCAGATCTTTACCTGGAAGTGCTTACATAGGTATTTTTATACCCCAAGCAGACTTCAAAGAATTTTTCCTCAGGTAGACAGGAAATGGAGGTGTGATGGGGCAGAAAGATGTAACTGGGAACATATTTTCTGGGAGTGTAATGAGTTGGTAGACTTTAAGGATTCCCTGCAGACTGCACTGTCAGAGAGTCTGGGTGAGCAAGTTGGAGTGACAAGGGAAATGATTTTCTTGAGTTATGCTACAAAATTGGAATTGTCTAGACACAGTAAAGCCTTGCTGTGATGATGGCTGCCAAAAAAGCAATTACTAGAAAATGGAAATCAAAGTCCAAACCACCTTTACTAGAAGTAGCGACTATAGTAACAGAGATAAAATCACTGAACTGGGATCTTTAGAAAAGGGTAGTAGCAAACTACATAGGAAAAAATGGGAAGTGAGGGATCAATATAAGGAGAGGAGGAACAAGGTTTAAAAGAAGGCAGGGTTTGAATGAGCTTATGTAATGGTTAACTAACAATGACTGGATATGTTAAAAGTGATGCATAATGTTTGCAGCTACAATTGTGTTGCACGGTTTGGAATGTATAATGTTTGCAACTAAGATTGTGTCTCTATGGTTTATTGTCATTTATATAAATGTAACATGGCCTATGTCATACATGATAATTTAATAAAGATGTTTCTTGTTTAAAAAAAAAAGAAAAAAAGATAGTACCTGAGTTATACAAGGACATGCAATGTGTGGAGTACCCTTTCTCCCTCATTTTTAAGTTCAGGAAAGAAAAAGAGAAGGTGGATAGTTTGGCTTAAAGTGAACTCGGATACCACTTTAGGCATAAAAAAAGGATTCATTTTCAAAGAAACCCCATCCCTATGGAAACGGAGGTAGGGTTGATTCACTATAACAGCTTGCAACTCAGATACCCTTCTCACAGAGGTCAGAGCAATCAATAAAACTGTTTTCCATGTTAAGAACCTCAAGTCATCCAGATTAGCTGGTTCAAATGGAGCAAGTGTTAGCTTCAATAACACAAAATTAAGATCACAAGGTGGGGCCTCTGGTTTACTT
Organism: Protopterus annectens; assembly: GCF_019279795.1. Taxonomy (NCBI): domain Eukaryota; kingdom Metazoa; phylum Chordata; order Ceratodontiformes; family Protopteridae; genus Protopterus; species Protopterus annectens. The sequence continues at coordinate 1,085,466,066 of NC_056737.1, read as the reverse complement.
GAAGACCTCTTATGCAAAAACCCCTTTCAAGAACATTTTGTCATGAGACCTCCTTGAAAAAGCAGGGTCCATGAGCAGATATGCTGAAATGGCCGATAAATAAACCCTGGTAGAGGAATAAGAAAGGCCATAGGACAGTAAATCACACAAATAGTGTAAAAACAGAGTACAACTAGCCCTGAATAGATGCTGGTTATATTGTTGTCACCAACTAGAAAACCTTTTTCATTTACTAATATATGATTTTCCTAGTAGTAGGCTTTCTTGCCTCCATTAGTACCTGTTACATGTCTTCAGAAAACAGGTACCTAAAAGGAATTAAGAACATATCCAGGCAGTGAATTGAAGATGATTGATGTTGGGTTGTATGAAACACCCCTGTTCTTGTGTGAGTAGCTTCATTCTTTGAGGAAGCATGTGGTAATTGCAACTGGCCATTTCCAAAAGAAGGGAGAACCAAGATGTCTGCGTATATAAAACATTTATTTTCTTGTGTGACTAGATCCATTCTGTGAGGAAGCTTGTAGCAACTGCCCCTGGTCATTTCTAAAAGAACAGGAGAGAACCATGGTTTAATGGGCCAGAAGGGAGGCATAACAATGATCTTGGGGGAAGTACCTTGGATATTAATGGAATGGGTGGAAAGACATACAGGAACATTCCTGTCCAAAGAAGAGAAAATGTGTCTTGTCTTCCAGGCCTTCTTGCATAAAGTCCTAGAAATGAAATTTGCACGTTGATTGTTCAGAGAGGAGACAAAGGGGCCTACTTAAGGAGCTCTCAACAGATGGATCAAATCTTGGAAAACCCCTCAATCTAGTTTCCATTTTGAGGGTCTACCCTGGACCTGTTCTGCTTGTCTGCCACACAGTTTTGCTCTGACAGAATACAGAATGCCTGTAGAGTGAAATTAGTTTGTGAAGCTACATCTGAAGCTAACATGGCTAGTCTGCAAAGGATTACAACCTGGTTCCCCTTTTCTTGTTGATGTACTACATAACTGTGATATTGTCTGTAACCTCTTGAAGAGTTCCCGTAGTCTAAAGATGTTTCAGAGAGTTGAGTACATTGATCAGGGCAAGCATGTTCTTGATATTTATTTGCTTGCATTTGCCCTTGGTGTTCCACACCCCCTGCACTTTTATCCTTCCCAAAAGTGCTGCCCAAGCAAATTCTGAAGTGTCTGCAGTGACTGATTGCTTTGCAAGAGGGAGGAGGAAGGGGAGACCTGGATTTATCGATATCTGTTGTCTCCACCAAAAGATTTCTCTTCTTACAAACCCAGCACTGGGATCTGAAAAAATAAAGGGTGTTGATGGTGGGACCAAAAACATTTGAGATACCACTGTATCCTTTTCATATGGAGCCTTGCCAGGGGCACCCTGAGAATCACAGATGCCATGAGACCCACAATTCTGAAGTATTCCCTCCCAGTGACCAAAGATTGAGCGGAAACCTTTAGGAACAGATCTATATAAAGATCTATTTTTTTCCTGTGGAACAAAAGCTCTTTGAACTGAGGTGTCTAGTTGACATCCCAGGAACACAGTCCCGTGTGAGGGAGTCAAGAAAGACTTTTGAATGTTCTCTTGGAATCCCAGCTTGTGCAAGAGATCTCTCACCCAAGAGAGAGACTCCTGACATTTTGAAAAAGGCTCTACAAAGATAAGCAAGACATTTATACATGGAAAGATATGGATACCGTGTAGCCTGCAATGAGCTATGATTGGAGCCAGACAATTTGTGAACACTCTTGGTGCAGTGGATAGTCCAAAAGGTACGGCAGAGAACTGATAATGTGATAGAAACACACAAAACTTTAAGAAATGCCTGAAGTCTAGATGAATAGGAATGTCATGATAAACATCTTTTAAGTTTAGTGTTACCAGAAAACTTGAAAGAGGAAGAGGAGGTAACAGGTTGTGATGTGACAACATTTTTAATTTGGGCACTATCACAAACGGGTTTAGGAATGAAAGAAATATCCAGAATTAATCTTAAAGCATTTTCTTTTTTTCTTTTTTTCCTTCGGCACTAAGAACATCCTTGAACCTTGAATAAGACCCTTCTCCCTCTCTTCTTCCTTCCTGGGAAGGAGGAACTTATTCTGTCACTCCTTGGAACAGCATGTGATGAAGAACAGGAGGAGTGTACTCTTTGGCGGCAGTAGATCTCTGAAGGGCTTTGCACCCAAACTTGTCTTTTAGTCAGTTCATCTTGAGAGCTGCATGACAGCTTGGGTGCATGGAAGGTGCCCTGAAGCTTTGGAAGCTGGATGGCCATTATATCCTTGGCAGGATAAAACCCATATAGCTAAAATACAGTTTGATTACTTTTATATAAATGTAAATTTGCCTGTGTTACAAGTCATAATTCAATAAAGGTGTTTAGTAAAAAGAATAGAGGAGTATCCGTTATTTGAATATAGCAGCACCAGTGGTACAACTGGTTGCATACTTGCCTTTGGCGCAGAAGGCTGTGGGTTCTATCCCCACATGAGGTAGATGGATTGCAGGGCAGCATAAAGAGGGTGCTGCACTTCTGTGTATGTCATCCTTTGGATGAGACATTAAACCCAGGTCCCATCTGCTTCAGCTGGTGGTAATTCAGTTGGATATAAAATATTCCATGGCCTCTAATGAAAAGATTAGGGGTCCTTTATTTAACACAGCATAAAAAAGATTATTTACACGTTTATAAAATGTACATATATACACATTTCTATTTTTTACTATTTATCATTTTTCTTATAGCATTTTCATTATTGTTCTTCCATATTGACTCCCACTCCTTCCACCACCATAATCTGATTTTTAACATTTCTTCCAAAATCCATTTCCCATTAAACAAAATTTGATTCAATCTTTCATTCCAAATTACCCATAGTACATAAAATAAATTCTTATCTATCCTTCTCACATATTCTTTATTCTTATATCTGTATATAATCATATTCATAACATATTGTTTCACCATTCTTTTACATTTCAAAAAACATCATGCTCTGTTGTCTCTTCCCTCCCACAAAATAAACACACACTTTCACCTTCCTTTTTCTATGGCATATTCCACTGTACTGATAGCTTATTTATTACCAGCCTCCATAGGAACTCGTGTGACTGTACTATCTTGGTACACCACTCTTCCCTTATTTTAATTGCTTTAATCACTTCTTGTGGTAAATTTTCTCATGGATTTATATAATAATGTTGTTTTATTACATTATTATACCACATTCTGCTATCTTTCTCTATATCATCAATTTTTAACTTCCATGTTAGTATTTTTTTGATAGTTTTTAATTTCATTTACATATTCTTTTTCTTTTTATCTTATTCTCATCTCCCATTTTTTTTCTGCTTATAGTTAAACATTCTCACAATTAAATTATCAATTATTTTCTTCCTTTATCCCTTTAATACTCTAAATCAAGTTTAATGAAGTAGAACAAACAACTGCATTTACTAACCACAATCCACCTTTATCTTCACTTATATACAACACATCTCTTTTCACTGGGTTTAATCTTGAACTCCATATGAAAGAAAACACCTATTGCACAATATCCTTTCTCTATTTTTCTGGGATCATAAAAATATTCAACATATATATGGTATTTTTCCAATTAATATCTTATTCACCAGATAATCCTTTTTCCTGAATGCTAAACTATTTTTCCACCACAGAAGACATGTTCCTTCCATTTATTTTATTGAACACTCTCTTTACATCACAAATACATTATTTTTCACAATTTTGTTTCTTAGCAAAGACACTTCATTCATTAAAAAATACACCCCTCCCTGATTATCACTACATCATCCAAGTCCTTACTTTTATCTTTATTGAAGGTCATTCCCATTTCCATTAAACATGCATTCAGACAAGCCAATACGTCCGTCACCCATATTTTGTTTGTATCAACTACAAGTATATATATTCTGTGTATGTCAAAACTACTGAAATCACCACATCCTTTTACATCACATATCTATCATCTTTCAATTTATAAGCAACTTCACTCACTATCACGTTCATCCCCAATGCGAACAATATTCCACTCATGGGACATCCTTGTCTTATACCAGACTTCATGCATATTTCTTCATTCAGTCACTTGTTCACTAACACTCTCACTCTATTATTTTGATATACTGACATAGACACACTATCATGATTCTATTATCTCTTCCATAACATCCCACAAACCATTGTGTCCTACTCTCAAATGCCTTGCTGATATCACCTCACATAAGTTTCATATCCTCCCTTTTTCTTATAATATCATCCACAATTTCTATCACAACCAATAGCAGTTCTTGACATGACTTCCCTTATATATCCTATATGCTTTCTTCCATAATGTCCCTCACCTTTCTTTCTGTTCTCCTCTGTATTATTCTTGTAACAATTTTATAATTTCTATTATGTAGTGAGATGGGTCGCTATTTTTTTATTTAATTCTTCTCATCTGTTTTTTCCTTATTTAATATTTCACTATATAACCTTCCTTCAGCCATTCATTTTACATTTACAAAATACTCTGTTTATCAGTCCATTCATTTTCTGTATATTTCATACCCTGTACCATGTGGGCCTGATACCGAATCAAGATTTACTTTCCTGTGAATTTTATCCAGTTCACTAACAGTAATTTCTTTTTTCAAAATCTTCCTTAACTCATTCTGCATTTTTTTTTACTTTCCATTCTCTCTTATTGTGCTTATTTGTACCCTTACACATATTTTCCACATGCGGTACTACAATACTCATAATTTTCTATTGTGCTCCTTTTACATTTTTCATCTTCCTCATTATGTTAATATTCTTCTATACCATTTTAGCCAAATATCCAGATACCTCGTCCTTTCTCCTTTGTAAGTAATATCTCTATCTAAACAGTAGTGTCTTATTTTTTTCTTAATTTCTTTTATATATTTTCTGTATCATAATGCTGTCTTGTATTATTCTTTAAATTCTCCGATATATTTCATTACATCTTTACAGACACCACTTTCTCTTCTTTTCTTACATCATCCTGCCATTAAAAAAATACTTTTTATACTTTTTTTTTAAATTCAGTCCATCATTCAAAGCAGTTTATATAGATGTCCCTCAGGGTTATATGGTCCTTCCATAACTGCAGTACTTCTCACTCTCCGGTTTCATCCATAATTTCTCGTTTATTCTTTTTTATTCCTTTTCCTGTATAGTTCCTTTCTTCCATCACCTCCATTCATATTGCTAAATGTTCTGAAAAAACTGTCACAACTGTATCCCGGTCTGCTACCCAAGCCTTCCAATATTTATTTATTTATTTATTTATTTTACATTTGTTGACCGGTATAGTCCGACTGGATATATGTCCATTTTCAGCAAAGGCCCAGGGAGAAAAGCTCCAAGATAATAAAACACATTGAATATTTAGTAAATGCTAGTTTCAAGCAGATTACAGTCCTAAGCAATACCAGCATTTAGCACATATAGTACTAACTTATTACAAAACACTTTACAAAACATAACATTATTTTCAAAGTTATATATACATAACATTACATTCAGGTTTAAGACACATTGAGCAGCAGTTATGCAACTGACCCTTCCTGAAATGGTGTGGTAGAAAAAAGTTAGAAGTAGTTGAAGGTAAGGCACCTAAGTAATAGAGAGGTCACTAGTCGGGGTTAGTGCAAGGACATAACCAATGAGTTTTGAAGTATTTCTTGAGATTGTTTTTGAATTGAGTTAGTGAGGGTTCTAGAGTCAAGTCAGTAGGGAGTCTGTTCCATGTTTTTCCAACAGAGTTGGCAAACAGAGAGTCCCCAGATGAGTAGTTGGATTTGTATATTTGAACTAGGAGTCTAGTGGATGATCACAGTGGCCCGGTGCTGGTGTAGGGGCTGATAATATTTTTTAGTGCAGGTGTATTTTCTGATTGGTAAAAGACTTTATGTGCCACTATTAGCTGATTGAACTGCAGTAGGCTTGGCAGTTCAAGCCATCCTAGGTGATTTAGGTTATGACAGTGGTGTGTCCAGTAGACTGCACCAGTAGCAAATCTGGCAATGTGGTTATAGCAGGATGATAGTTTATTAAGACCTGTTTTGTTTAAGTTGGAGAATAGAGGTGAGGCGTAGAGAAGAGTTGATAGTAGATGGGAACGGGCAATTGCAGTTCTAGCAAGTGGGGTGAGGAAAGGTTTAATTCTGTAAAGAGAGCCAAGTTTTTTATTAATGGTTTTGATAGTTTGATTGATATGCACATCAAACTAGTCAGTTGGGAGTCTGTTACGTTTTTGCAACAGAGTTGGCAAACAGAGAGTCCCCAGATGAGTAGTTGGATTTGTACATTTGAACTAGGAGTCTAGTGGATGATCACAGTGGCCCGGTGCTGGTGTAGGGGCTGATAATATTTTTTAGTGCAGGTGTATTTTCCTAGTTCAAATATACAAATCCAACTAGTCATCTGGGGAAGTCACACAGGAAGCCTTTTCCTCTGTTGAAACTTGGTTATCCGATGCCCAATTAATACTCAACCCAAACAAAACTAAACTACTCATCTTCCAACCCACCAAACATACTCAAAACAACTCTCACTTTAACATCACAGCAAAAGACAACACCACTATATACCCAACTGAACACACCAAATTGCTAGGAGTGGAAATAGACAATAAACTAAAATTTGACATTCACATATCCACGACCATAAAAAAAGTCCACAAAAACTAGGAGCGTTATACAGAAATAAGCATCTTCTCACCAAAGCAGCAAAGATTTCAATAGCAAATTCCCACCTTATCTCCACCCTACTTTATGCCTCTCCAATATATACTAACCTAAGGCAATGCAATCTAAACAAGCTAGAGACCTGCTACAACAAAATTGCCAAATTCGCCACAGGGGCATCCTACCGTAGTCACCACTGTCTCTCACTTGCTGAACTGGGCTGGCTTGAACTCCCTCACCTCCTTCAATGGTATCAACTCTCACTTGCCCACAAACTAGTAAACCATCCACTAAATGTCCCATCCCTCCAGAATCTACTCCAACCCTATCGCACCACCAGACCACTAAGATCCAGCAACAAAAATCACTTGCAGATCACTAAAGCCAATAACTCTGCTGGTGAAGCACTATTCTCTTGAACCATAGCCAAATTATGGAACTCCCTCCCACCCACAATTACCTCCATACCATCATGCACCCACTTCAAAACTTTACTAAAAGCGCACTTAAAAACATGCCGGCTATGCCCTTGCAACTCCCACTCTAATATCACCCACCCCATCCAACCACTACCTTTCTTTCCACTCCACTAACTACCTTGATTATAGCAAGCTCAGATGCTCATAAGCCTAGTACTTATTATACAGCAGGAACTTCTTATTTTAACATTTGTTAATGTCTGTTATGTACTTCACAGATAAAGATTCTCGTTGTCTACTGATGTACTATGTTCTTCATCTGTAAATATGTTGTAAGTAATTGCTATGTAAATTGTTAATCGCTATGTAATCCAATTTAACTACTGTCTGTTTATTTTAACTGTGGAGCTTTTCTCCCCGGGCCTCCACTGAAAATGGACCTACGTCCAGTCAGACACTCCTGGTCAACAAATATAAATAAAATAAATAAATAAAATAAAAACTTCAGGTTGTTATCAACTATGACACCCAGTAGTTTAGTTTGGGCTTCTGGGGAGATGATAGTGCCATTGTTAGCAGTTATGTTGAAGGCTGGCAGGGGGTCCTGCATGTGGGGGAGATGAGGAGCAGCTTAGTTTTTTTGGGGTTTGGAGAGCCATTTTTCCACCGTTTTGAAGTTAATTTGGGTTAATGTGAATAAAGTAGCTGGTGAGGTGTCCGAACCAATCTAGGTGGAGTCATCTGCATATTGAATGCAGGTAGCATCTGGGATGACTGAATGCAGGTAGTTGATAAAGACGGAGAAAAGAAGGGGTCCTAGTATCGAGCCCTGGGGGACTCCTAATGTAATGGGTAGGCGAGATGATAGCTTGTCCTGCCATAGGACTGCCTATTGGCTGCCCTGCAGGTAGGATTGAAACCATTGGAGTGCATGGTTGTTTAAGGAGAAGTCCTTTAAGGTATTTGTAAGCATTTTGTGGTCAACCATGTCAAAAGCCTTGGATAGACCTAGAAAGAGTGCTTTATTGCGGTTGTGGTTAATGACATTAGAGAAAGAAGAGGGCAGAAGTAGTACTGTGGTGTGGCATAAAGCCATGATGAAAGTTGGACAACAGCATGTTCTGTGTGAGGTAGTGCATGAGCTGTATGTGTACACTCTTCTCCATAATTTTAGCTAGAGGTGGCAGAACAGCTTTGGGTCTAAAGTTTGACAGCTCAGTGGAACTGCCTCTTTTGTGGAGAGGTATGACATGGGAGATTTTCCATATAGTGGGTACTGTAGCTTCAGATATAGCTCTGTTGATCAAGATTGAGATGGGGTATGCTATGCTATCAGCAGACTTTTGTAGATAGTCTGTTGGGAGGAAGTCGGCAGCCAGGGTGGTGGTTCTTAGTTTCTTATGTAGGGCATGAATAAGTTGAGTAGGAACAGGTTGGAAGGTAAAGTGTGTTTGGGTACTGGATGTGGCTGCATTAGAATTAGAGCCATTGGGAGAGAGTTGCCTGGCTAGAGACTGCTTAGTCTCTGTGAGGAAGCTGTTGAAGTTATTAGTAATGTCTACTGGGGATTTTTGTTGGGAAGCTGAAGGGGGGTGGTGGAGTGGCGGTTTGGCCTGGGTGGAGTAGTTTGTTTATTCCTGCCCAGAACTTTTGAGGTTTGTTTTGGTGTTTTTGCGGATGGTAGTAGTAGTTCTTTTTGTGTAAGGTTATGGATTTTTTGTGTCATTCCTTAGCTGTCTGAATCTTAGTTGATCAAGTGGGGCTTTTGTTTTTTGGTAGGTGGCCCATGCATTGCTTCTGAGTGAAATTTTGGTTTTGGTATCTTTAGAAAGCCATGGTGCAATATTAACTTTGGTTCTAATAGAGCAGCTGGGAGCATGGGAGTTAAGAATAGCAAGGAATTTGGTGTTAAAATATGCTACTGCTTCATCTAGGGGGAAGACTTTTTAGTACTGACCAGTTGCATGCCTTAAGTTCATTTTGAAATTTGGTGAGAATAAAATTCTTGCTGTTTCTTAATGTTCAATAGGTGGGTTGGTAGGAGCAGTCTACTTTGAGCTTGATTACATAAGTGAGACAGTGGTCATTTAGGTCATCAGGCAAAGTGCTTGATTTATAGGATTGAAGATGGGTATTGACGAGTATCCAGTCTAGGGTAGTTTCCTTGTTATTGGGTTTTCCTGTCCTGGTGGGGGAGGTTATGATTTGACTAAATCCATAGAGGTTTATGTGGGTTGTGGGGGTTTCACAAGAGCAAGTGTTCCAGTCAATGTTGAAATCCCCAATAACAATTGTTTCTCGGGGTTTGTTATTGGATAACCAATATAATAAGTCTTCTAAGATTTCTGTGTTGTCCCTGGGGGAATGTAGACACAGACAATGTTTACATTTTTGTTTTTATTAATTTGTAGTTTTGAGATAAGAATTTCAGCATTATTGAACTGAGGTGGTTGTTGGGTGTCTATGCTGACAGATAGGGTAGACTTATAAAGTATGGCTACTCCACCACCCTTTCTGGTGGTATAGTCCAGTCGAAACATACTATAATCTGGTGGCAGAATCTCATGGTCCTTGGTGGCAGCTTTAGCCATGTTTCTGTTAGGCATAATATATCTGGGGAATGAACAGCTAAGAGGGCATGCAGCTGCTGAGTTTTGTTATTTATGCTCCTAATGTTTAGATGGCAGGCCAGCAGTGAGTTAGGAGGTCTATTTGTTGGAGCTATGGAGGTAGGGAATATAGTAGGGGGATTAAGGTCAACAGGTGGGGATGGACCAGGGTTTGGGCGGATGTCGCCATCCTTTGTGAGGTTGTCGTGTATCCTGAGTATGAGTTTTAAGATTTTGAATAAAGTTTTGTAATAGTGTCTAGTTATAGGACTAATGTAACTAGGTCTAGTAAGATGGTAGTATTTAGGGGTAAAAGAGGTAAGCATGAGGGGAGTGAGTAAGGGTGCATTATTATCTGTATATAATATATATGTATCCAGTAATACAAAATGATCTATTTCAGATCTAAGTGCTCCCTTCTATGTCCATTGATTTTTGTTCTACATAACTAATTTACCACATTTTGTTACTTCCTATATTTTTCCGTCTTTCCCTTTCTTTTTACATTTTCTCCATAAATCACAAAGTCCCCTGCAGTTATCATTTTCATGTTAACCATCACATAGTTTAATATTTGATGAAACATATTTTCTCTTTCCTTGCTAGTTATATATACATATGATATTCTAATTTTATAAATATGTTCTCTCCAGCTCACATCCACAATAGTTAACCTTCCCATCCTTACCAACTTTCGGTCTGGTATTTTCATTGTTTTTTTACACAACACAGACACTTCAGAATAATGTTCACGTCCCCTAAGTTCCATATTATATTCCACCCCACATTTTTTATGTTTGTAGTCTTTATTCATTTGTTAGGAATCTTACATCCTCTAACACAATAACATCCCCTCACATTTAGCACACATTTCCAGTATCCCTGTCCTTACAGTGTTAATAATACTGTTATTTACTGAAAGTACTCTTAAATTGTTACCTTTCCTTCCTTTTAAATTTAGGGCAAATATTTTTAAATTTCTGTTACTTATTTTTACTCTTTCCCCAGCTGATTATTTTTTCTGGATTTATGTACAAATTATCCTTAATCCTCAGAATCAGATTTCTCACTGGTTAGAACTTCTAGACAATTATTAGCATTAATCACTTCTCCTGATCTCTCTTCCTGCATGTACTCTCTCTCTCTCTCTCTCTCTCTCTTCCCTTTCCAATTCTTTTTCATTATTTTCTCTTTATCCTTTCTCCCCACACTAGTTGGTTCATAGGTTCATAGATTAGTACTAAGCTAACTGCACTTGTGAGCCATTTTAAGCCTAGCCAAATTATGCCTTGTGAGACTCAAACCCCGCACCTTGTGTTTGTAAGGCAAACACCTTAACCATAGTTACATTGTACTTTGTCACAATCATTAATTAAATGAGAAAAATCTTCAAAAGAAACATGATTTAGTCTGGCCAGCATAACTTAATGTCAACCTATGACCGACCACAAAAAAAAAAAAAAAAAAAAAACACTTGGCAAGTATTCACCATGTTTTCTTTTTTAATTTTTCAAAACAGCTTCCAACCTTCATCCTGTATTGCATATGTTGCTCTCATTTCTAACTTTCATAATATTATCAATGGTTTCACACAAATCCTGCATGCATTGTTTAACATCATCTTCCAGTTCAACAGTTCTAATCTGCAAAGTAACATTTCTTTAACATTTAAGTTGCTACCAGAACACAAATAATTGTTCAGTGGGTAAATGTCCTTCTTTTTTACACAATTGCAGAATGTCATCAGTCCCTCAGTTTCAAATGTTGTCATAAAAAGTTTCTATCACAATATGTATAAAATACCAAATTTCTCGAGCTTTAAAACCCAAAGCAGTTACCAAATTGTCTCATCCATACTAATTCTGTATTACAGTGTCATTTTTATTCTTGTTCTCACAGCTGAGCTTTTCTTCTTTTTAACGGCGTTTTTACTTATATTTTGTTGCTGCTCTCCTTTTTTGCCCGCTGTCACTGCTGCAAATGTTTTAATTGCTGCATAACCTGCTGCTACAAAATCCAGACACCTTCTCAGTTTGTTGCTGCTTTCCTCTTTTACTTTCTGTCACTGCTGCATAAGTTTTTACTACTTTGTCTTCTGCTGCCCTTCACCTGGCTCCTTTTCCACATTATCATCCTCAGCACTTCCAAAAAAAAAAAAATTGTCTTCCATCTCACCCCAGGAATCAGCAGAACTGTCACCTGGAACATCCTGCAAGATTATTTTTAACAAAACATCATCTGCAGGCCCTCCTGATGCCAGTTCTGTGATCTGCACCACTTCAACATGCTCACTTCCTTCTCCATAAGACACCTAAATGCTTCTCATTTGTAACATTGACTACACAGGAATCTTTGTTTACATCTGAAGCTCCATATCAAATACATTTTTCTCCAAATTCTCATTTTCCACCTCCAAACTTTCCGTAGCTTTTCTCTCTTTCTCCATGGTGCTGCTTTCCGTATACTCCTTGCTGCTGAACGAGTCACGAGCCTAGTGGGACTGAACTGGTCAGCAACTGATAAAATAAATAAAAATTTAGGTATATAACTGATTGCAGTTTTAGTTTTAAAGGATAAGTGAATATGATTATGATGAAGATATATTATATGATTAGAATGTTATTAAGAAAAGGCTCCTCATGGAATCCAGAGTAATGCTTCCTATTTATACAAACTGTAATATGGCCATTGAATTAATTTGGAATTTCCTTATGTATGTATTCTATAGTGGACAGTTAAACATTGGAAAAGGGTATAAATATATTTTACTATAAATATTAAAGGATTGTCTGCTTTAAATTATAAAGACAAACTTACGTTAAAGTCATTTTCTGCATTTTATAGACAGATAGAAAGAGATTTAGTTTGGATATTTAAGTGTTTGAAGAATGAAGAAATGGCCTGTTTTTCAGGAGTATAATTGCTTCATTAAGATAAGGATAAAATAAATAATCCTTTTACTGAGAAATTTAGAAGGGCAAAATCTACAATCTAAAGGATTTTTTTTATTTTTAGATTAGGGCTGGATGAAGATGGAATGTTTTGCCATTATAAATTAGACAGGCCCGAATTCCTGAGCAATTTAAACATAAGTTGGATCTGTGGGATGGGGATAGGGTTTATTGGATAGTGTCCTATTGAATGAAGGCCTATAATGATCTCTGTTTATGTCTGTGGTCAATTTGAAACATTGAATCATTGAAACAAGATATCATGACAACATTCATGGAGTAAGAGAGGTCTATTTTGCAATTCTGGAAATAGCATTTAGTCGAAAAACACAGCATTTATTGTATTTTCTGCCTATCTGAAAAAAAAACTTGGAAAAAAAAAAAATACTCTTGTTTTCCATACTTTTCTAATAGTTTGTTCCAGTGATCAGATTTTGCTGATCCCTGGGCTTTGTCTTGGTTCCTGTTTTCTCCATTTTCCTTGTTTGGTCAAGGGGTAGTTTCTTTACTCACTAGTGGGAGTAGGGAGTACTGAGCTGCCTGTTTGTCCTCAGAGGAGTGGTTTAAGGCAGTAACTTGTAGTTTATTGGCCATTTTGGGTAATTTCCTGTCTTTTCCAGCCCCCTGCTATAAAGCGCGTTTTAGCGCGCTTTAGCTCGGAGTTGCCACTGTTGCACACTAGGGCAGCGCCGGTCAAGCAGGTTTAAACTATTCGGGCTACCTAAAGTCCACTCTTCAAATTTTCCCTTAAAACTACCTTCCTCGAACTATACTACTGATCAAATCAGCGTATCCTATAACTAAAAAGATCATCTCTACTTGACTCCAAGTAGACTATTCTCTATCTGTTAAACCTAGCACTTGCTCCTACAGTACTTATTACCTTGATACGGCACTCTTGTCATAGATAGTACCCCAAAAAGGCAACCCCCCATTTCTCGGTCACCCACGTCCCCGGAATCTTTTTAAAGTTTTTGTCTATCCTTCTAGCATGTCGAGGGATCAGTTGCTAGTGTCCTCTCCTGCTCAGCTGGTGAACCTGGGAATATTGAGGCAATGTTACAATTGCCTCATGTACACAGACAACCCTCTCCTCCTCCCACAAAACACAAATACATGCGAGAGATGCAACTATACGGCCAAACTGGAGGCTGAGCTCTCTCAACATAGGACTGGCAAGACCAGTCAGGAGGAGAAGGTTACCACACACACTATAGACCCAGTCCCACATAGTACCATTACAACCTCAAATCATACACATAAACACACAAAGACATACTCGGAGGCTCTGATCAAAGTCTACCAAAACAGCAGAGGCCACCAAAGCAGACACTCAAACAACCACCACCTCAGAACACAACACCTGCAACACATAGACCTCACAGTCAGGGTGTCAAACAGTCACAGCCCTTAAGGCCAAACACAATGCCAGACACACTAGTCATTGGTGACTCCATAGTCAGACACACTGACGTCCCGCTCACCAGACTGAGTAAGGAGAAGGTCACAGTAAGCTGCCTGTTGGGCGCTAGAATCCGCCACATAACGCAAGCACTCAGGTCTCTCAACAGCAGGTACAAATATGACTCAGTCATTGTCCACGCTGGTGTAAACGACCTGAGACATACCTCCTTGGACTACATGAAAAGAGACATTGAGGAGCTCTCTGATTATGTAGCCCAGGCAGGTATGACCCTGACCTTGAGCAGTATCCTACCTTCACCAAGAATGATGCCACAATACAGAGATAAGATGATCAGCTTTAACAATTGGCTTAAACACTGGTGTCATTCAAAGGGGATCCAGTATCTGTCTGCCTGGGATGACATGCTGGACAAGCCACGCTGCTTTAAGGGACGGCTTGCACCTGTCACCCCTGGGATTCCGGATATTGGCAAAGGCTCTTGCCACACCCATAGTGCCTTTTTTAGGCAAGGCTCAAATTCTAAACCTACCACCCTAGAACACAAAAAAGGAAAAAAACTAAGGGTAATGCTGCTCAATGCCAGAAGTCTAAATCTCAAAATGCACGCACTCGAGGCCCTTCTCAGTATGGAGAACATCGATGTCTGTGCTGTGACAGAAACCTGGTTCAAGGCTCCTGAGAGCACCCCAGCGCTATCAGGTTTTACCTCATATCATGCGTTCCGGCCCCAAAATCTGGACAATACCAAGAAAGGAGGGGGGTATCCATATTCATCAAGGACACCCACACCTCAAGACTGGTGGCAACGCACGATGCATCGGAGACCATCCAGGTGCAATTAACCATAGGCAAGACTGCTCTGCAAATTGTAGCATGTTACAGGCCACCCTCACAAACTCAGGAACCTCACATGGCCTTCCTGAAAACACTAGAGGGATAAATGTATCACCAAACACCATCATACTAGGTGACTTCAATTACCCTAATATAGACTGGGAACACTACTCAAGCCCAAACACCCTAGCCCAAAAGTTCCTGGAATTCATAAACTCAAATGCCATGGAACAACTAGTCACCATCCCCACAAGAGGAGATAACATACTTGATCTCATCATCACGAACATGGGAGCACAATGTTCAACACCGGAAGTATACCCCTCACTGGTGAGATCAGATCACAAACTAATCTCGCTGGAGGTCCTCATCCCACCCCCACCTGAAATAAAAAGACCACAGTAAAGAACTTCTCAAAAGCCGACTTCACACTTCTAAAGACTAGTGTGGTCTCCTTTAAGGCCCCGAGCAGTGGAAAACAGTACTCAAGCCGCTGAATCACTTACAAATGCCTTCTACCAGCACCTGCAGGACTGCATGGATAAGGCAATCCCAAGCAAAACAAAGACTCTTTGTACCAAAGGCAAGCGTCCAGTCTGGTGGACCCCAGCCATAAACAAACTCTACAACAAAAGGAGGAAGCTACTACAAGATAGAGCAAAATCCTTAAAAGGTAAGACACCCTTGATCACTATAAGTAAAAACTAAGAGCTCTCATAAAATCATCCAAAGCAAATTTCGAGAGAAAAATAGCTAAAGACTCAAAAGACAATCATAAGGCCTTCTTTAGCTATGTTAGAAACCTAGGAGGAAACTCCCAGATATGCTCAGAACTAGTTCAAAATGATGTGAAGATTACTGATCCTACAGACATTGCCAACATACTGGCTGACAGGTTCAGTGCAAACCCCGCCCCCAAAAGGAGAGATATCTATACCAAATGATTGCAGCCCCCAAACATCTCCAGCGCCCAAGTGAGAACTGCTCTCTCCAAAGCAAAAAACACAGCATCCATGGGACCTGATGGTGTCCCCGGCTGTGTGCTCCACGAACTCAATGAGGAATTAAACCCACAGCTAGGACAGCTGTTTAATCAAAGTCTTACCTCTGGATACGTACCCAGGAGTGGCGCACTGCAACTGTGGTCCAACTTCACAAAGGCGGTGCCTCCACCGACCCTGGAAATTACAGGCCCATTAGCTTGACAAGCCTTATCTGCAAAGCCATGGAGAGGATCATAATGGACCTCATAAATAAAGACATAGGGAATTTGCAGACTTTGGATCCAACCCAGTTTGGCTTTGTCAAAGGCAGATCATGCCTTTTAAACTTGGTTGACTTTTTCGAAACAGTCACTAAAGCCATTGATGAGGGAAAGGCAGTCCATACAGCCTACCTCGATCTGGCTAAGGCCTTCGATACAATACCCCACTCGGGTATCATTGAAAAACTCATCAGCTTAAATGTTAACCCATACATCACAAGATGGGTTGCAAACTGGCTGAGTGACAGAACCCACAGGGTCAGAGTTGCTGGCGCCATGTCAGACTCAAAGCCTGTCACAAGTGGTGTCCCACAGGGCTCAGTCCTGGGCCCACTCTTGTTTGGCATCTACTTTTCCGAAGTACAGGCAAACACAGGAGGGTTATGGCTGACAAAGTTTGCAGATGACTGCAAACTGGGTGCCATAGTAGAAAACACACCTGACACAGATATCCTTCAGAAGGGTCTCACAGAAACAGATAACTGGTGCCAGAGCCACGGCCTAAAGTTAAATGCCAAAAAATGCATAGTCATACCCTTCGGGAAAAACAAGGTTACCCCCAGCTACCAAATAGGTGGCAATCCACTGAGCACAGAAAAAGTTATCAGGGACCTGGGGACCCAGGTTGATAGTAGTCTGTCATTCGACACCCATGTAGCTAAAGTAGTTAGGAAGACCTTCTACATTGCCCACCTTATCATGAAGGGATTCTCATCTAGATCAAGGGAGGTCATAGTCTCCCTTTACTCATCACTCATCAGACCAATGATTGAGTACAATGCCCCATTCGGAATGTATCTGACCCGACACTTGCAGCAGCTGGAGAGGCCACAAAAGTTCCTCACCAAAAGGATAAAGGGTCTCAAAAATCTGTCCTATGCTGCCCGACTGAAAGAACTCCAGCTCTATTCAGTCGCCACGCTTGCTCAGAGGTGACCTTTGCCTAACATACAAGGCCATGTCAAACTCAGATTTGATGAATATGCTTCACCTCAAAAATCTAGATCCATCAGAGCCACAAGGGCGGAGACTTAAACCTCGACACGGCTATTAATAGGACGTGCTGGAGGGATAGATTCATCACCCAAAGACTCCCTATGCTGTGGAACAAAATCCCGGTACATGTGAGGCAGAGCACCTCGCTGGCCTTGTTCAAGAGAAATCTTGACCAATGGATGGGAGATCGCAGATATACCCCAGGGATTACCTCAGTGTCACTGCTCGACAGAGGCACAGCAAAATAATGGGTATAGTTCCCCATACTAAAGGGGTGGCGTAAGCCACAAAACGATGGGCTGGGCTTGTAAATGCCCTCGGGCAGATAGCCTAGTATGAACCTATGAACCTATAAAAAATAACTAACTTAAGAAATTAAACTTACAAAATACTACAAATGAAAATTCAGAAATAAGTAGTGAGTTAATGGTTTAAATAACCCAGCAAGTATATCCTTGTCCACTGGTCTTCCTGACCTCAAAATGGGAATAAAAGAATAATAAGGGAATGGGGTATTACTCCAACATGATGGTACAAGGGACTTTTCCCCTTTATTAGTGTCCTTTAATTCTTATTAATTTAAGGTTTTATCAATGTTCATGTTTTGTTAAGCATTATTTTTTAAATTTATTTGCATTTGTTTACCAGGGACATCTGACTGAGCATGGAACCCCTTTACAGTAGATACTCAGCTCGAAAATATCTAAACCTACAATAATACATACAACGGAGTCATAAAATTCAGGACTGTATCAGTGCTCATGGCTTTGTAGATACCACTTTTTATGTAGAGTATTTAGTTTTTAATTACTTGTGATTTGGAAGTACAAAGTAGACCAGCTAAGGCCATACCTGGGATTCCAAACGATCATGTCTGTGATTACAGCCAAGACAGTACTGTCTACAGTGTATGTGTGACAAATCTGAAAGTTCATTAAGAATGCATATGGCACAGAAACTGCAAGTGCTATTAGGCAAATATTAACAGTGCTTACAGTTCATGTCAAAGTTTGTCACTGTGATTGTATATAGTTGTAAATAGTTGGTTATTTTGTTGTTCACTTCATGCTTTAAATTGTTCTGGTTGTTAATATTTGGCTGAAAAATCAAATAAAAAATTGCTGGGGAAAAAAAGAATGCATATGGCCAGGGCAGTGTGCACAAACGGGAGATGCACTGTGTGCATTTACTAGGGACCTCTGTGGGTGGGTTTGGCATAATGGTTAAGGTCTTTGCCCCATAAACACAAGGTATAGAGTTTGATTCTGACCTCAGGTTATTAGCT
The DNA here is from genome assembly GCF_019279795.1 of Protopterus annectens. Taxonomy (NCBI): domain Eukaryota; kingdom Metazoa; phylum Chordata; order Ceratodontiformes; family Protopteridae; genus Protopterus; species Protopterus annectens. The sequence goes on along the minus strand of NC_056737.1, from coordinate 1,085,447,557 downwards.
ATGCTTAAAATGGCCCATCAAGGCAGTTAGCCTAGTATTCACCTATGAACCTATATCATATTAGAGCAACTCGCAGTCACTGTAAAATACAAGCAGCTGCTAAAAATGCTTAGTGAGCACAAATCTCTAAGATAGTCAGCATGAAACTGTGTGCATAGATGGCAATACTGAAGCACTGATCTAATGTTGCAACTTGAGGTTACATGTATGGAGCAGGGGGTATGATACAGACACACAGATCTCAGTCTGAAGTCTCTGCATTTAAAAATGTGAAACACTGAAAGGATATGTGATGCACAGAAAAGTAACAGGATTTATTGATCTACAGCAGTCCTGACATCATCAGAGTTTGATCAGTGTACCTGTTCCATAATGCAGATGTCATGGAAAAAAAACACTTACCCATCACTGAGGGGATTTGAACTAGCAACAAATTTTAGTTTATATTTTGTCAAACACTACACCGAGAAAGTTAGCCATCAAAGCAGTCACAGTGAAGGTGTCAGGAAGCACATAGCAGGTCATTGTTATATATTTGCAGACTGAAAACAGAATAAAATTCAGGTCTCAGGGGATTTGAACCCATTACCCCCTACATTAAGTATCTACTAAACACTGGATTAACAGAATAAAATTCAGGTCTTAGGGGATTTGAACCCATGGTTCTTGATCTTAAAGAGTCAACTAAACACCAATTGACAACATCAGCCATAGAAGCCATCACAGCAAAGGTGTCAGGGAAGCACATAGCACGAGATTGTTGCACATTTACAGACTGGAAGCAGAAATACAATTCAGGCTTCAGGGGATTTGAACCCATGACCCTTGCACTAAGTGTTTAATAGGGACTGCATTGACAAGGTGAACCATAGCAGCAGTCACAGGGTACGCATCAAGGAAGCACTTAGCAGACAAGTGTTACTCATTTGCAGAACTGAAGCAGAAAAGTCACTGTGATACTCATGCACTTGCCCAGCAATCAAGGAGCCTCAATATTCACCACTAACACCACTGAGGGGCCTCCATACAGGGAAAATATAATGAATACACACACAGTAAAGTACAATTTCCCTTAAGAGCACACAGAAATCACAGTCAGTCTGGGGCTGGTTTCTCCCTTTCTCTCCAGGTCCCCAATAAGACTCCCCACTGGCACAGCTATAGGGTCCAGATCTCAGCCTAGTGGGCAAGCTAAAACTTCCTGCACCCTCTCTGTCCAACCAGTGCTTCGTGTCCCTGCCCAAGTAGCTGACACAAACACATTTTGAGATAAGAGTTTATACAACCACACAGACACTCCTGGGGAAGGCTGGTACAGGTTATCCAGCTCTGCCCCTTTTACACAGACTATACGGTAGAAATCACTGCCACCACCCAGCTAATATTTATCGGCTACACAAAGGCCATTAAAAGGGTGTCCAGTTACTACTGTGCAATATTATTATCCAAATGGTAAGTGCAACCTAACAGTCAAGACTTATTTGGAGTGAATTGGTACAGTCTCACTATATACATGCAATGCACCTGCCAGTAACCCTTGGTAAGATCAATAGTTGTAAAATACTTAGCCCCACACAGCTACTCTAGGGCCTCATCTGTCCTAGACATGAGGTAAGCATCTGACTCTGTGTGACTAATTTCCTATAGTCCACACAGAACCTGGTGCTGTCATCCTTCTTTGGCAACAGCACCACTGGGGAGGCCCAGGGACTGTTGGACTCTTGAATTACCCCAGTACCAACATCTCCTGCATCTCCTCCCTTAGAGTCTGTTTGACTCTCTTAGGCACCCTATAAGGGGCCTGTCTAATAGGCCTTTGGGGTCCTATATCCACCTGGTGCTGCACCAGGTGAGTGCACCCTGGTTTCCCAGTGAACATGTCCCCAGACTCCTGTAACGCTGTTCGGATTTCTCGAACTTGGGTAGGAGATAGCTGCTGGGATTTTGCCACCCCTTCCACTGAGGTGTCAGTCCAAGCCTCACTAAGGAGGTCAGTCACCAGATCTCCCTCAGACTCATCCTGCAACCTACTGCAAATACTCAGCACAAGGGCCTCCCTAGTATGGTAAGGTTTCATCATTTTAACATGGTACAATTTGTGCCCCTGCCTCCTGCCTCCTGCCTAGCAGTTCTACCATGTAGTTAACATCACTGACCTTCCTTACCACCTTGTAGGGTCCCTCCCAGGCTGTCTGCAGTTTGTTGTGTCTGACAGGAATGAGAACCATTACCTGCTTCCCCACAGCATACTCTCTAGCTTGAGCATTCCTGTCATACCACACCTTTTTCTGTTGTTGGGCTTCTGCCAAGTTCTCCTGGGCCAAACACATGAGTTCCCTGAGCCTTGTCCTGAGGTTTAGGACATATGCCACAACAGACTCATTGTGAGGTTCAAACTCACCTTCCCACTCATCTTGAATTAAATTTAGAGGTGCCCTCACCCTATGCCCATACAGCAACTCAAAATGTGAAAAACCTGTGGATTCCTGTGGAACCTCTCTGTAAGAAAACAACAGATGAGGCAAATATTTGTCCCACTCCCTCTTAAACTGGTCTGCAAATGCCCACAGCATGAACTTGATTGTAGAGGTTAACCTCTCAACAAGACCATTAGTCTGGGGAACAGTACTTCCACATACAAGCCAGCAGGTCTGACATGAAATTGGCACCTCTGTCAGTCAGCATTTCTTTTGGGAAACCTACCCTGCTGAAAATCTCTAACAAAGCATTTGCCACCTTTTCTGCCTCAGTGGAGGACAAAGCCACTGCCTCAGGGTATCTTGTAGCATAATCTACTACCACTAGGATATAATCTTTCCCCCTGGAACTTGGGGTACTCAGAGGTCCCACAATATCCATAGCTACCCTCCGAAATGGCTCCTCAATCACAGGCAAAGGCATCAAAGGAGCTCTCACCTTGTCTCCTGCCTTGCCTACCTTCTGGCACTGTTTACAGGTCCTGCAGTACCCTGTTACATCTCCGGAAATTCCAGGCCAATAAAAGTTCTGCATAATATGTCCCTTTGTATGTTTTATGTCCATATGACCTGCAATGGGAATATCATGGGCTATGGCTAGAAGAGCCAGATGGTAGGCTCTAGGCACTACCAACTGCTGTACCCTTTCACCTTCTTGCCCTCCCTCATGGGTCGACTCTCTATACAGTAAGACTTTGTCCCAGTATACAGATTCCCCCTTCCCTTGAGAATCAGGTGCCTCACTAGCTACCTGTCTCAGGATTTGCAGTGTAGGATCTGAGAGCTGAGCTTGTCTTAACTCTCTCTTTGCAACACTTCCCAGCTCTCCTTCCACAGGAAGTCTGTCATCCACTGATAGTGATGCTTCACTGTCAGCCTGGGTACTAGTACTCACCTCTACCTTTGTAGTCACTCTGTCCAAGGGAACATCAGTACCCACAAGCAGCTGTGGCTCACCTTCAGTTTTACTGCTAGAGAGTACCTTCCTCACTGAAGTAACCACCTCACCAGTCCTTGCTGCAAGTATGCAGTCTGTCTGGGTCTTCCCTAGGCTACCAGACCCACATGCTTGTCTCCTAGCCTGACTGCGTGTAACTGCATAAGCACATGGGTACTGCCTCATCCAAATCCTTCCCTATCAGGACATCTGCAGGATGGTAGTTTGGTACACCTGTTGTCTCAAGATAACTTACTATTGGCATTTTGTCTTTCCCACTTACGGGCTCTCTCACCTTTTGTTTCCCACCTTGCCTCCATGGACATCTATATGTCACATGCCCCCAATGGTTACATTAAAAACGTTTAACCCTAGGTCTTGGACGTGTATCTGGACTAGTGGCTTCCCCTGCTACTGGTGGATTCTGTTGGGGCAGTCTGTGCTGCCCACCATGGGCTCCTTTAGACCCATGAGCAGTACTGAGGGTCCCTTTCCTGTGCAGGGATGCCCTGCTTGCTAGGTATAGGTCTCCCTTCTTCCCCAACTCCTCTGACGTAGCACAATGTCTATCAGCTAACCAGATCCTCATGTCCTCAGGCAAAGTGCTAAGGGCTTGTTCCCTCACCAAAAGGTCTGCCAGCCCTTCAAAAGTGGTGACCTGACATCTACTCACCCATCTATGAAAATAAGTGCTCAGTTCAGCAACATATTCACACACACTTTCATCTGCCTTGTGTCTGTGCTCACTAAACTTTTTCCTATAGGTTTCAGGGGTTAGCTTAAAACATTCTAACAAGCAATGCTTAACAGCAGTGTAATTAAAACAGTCAATGTCAGACATTTTGGACAACACAGTTACAGCTTTACCATGGAGTAAGGAAGTCAGGAACTGTACCCAGAGCCTTTGGTCAACTTCATACTGTTTACATACCCTGTCAAACATATGAATGAAAATATCAAAATGATCCCCCTCTGTAAACTGCGGAAGAAATTTACTGACCTTTTGTGCTTCTTGGGTCCAGTTACTCCCTTTTGCATTACCTCCATGACTCTGGTGAAGAGTCAGCATCTCCTTCTCATGCTGCCTCTGCCTCTCCTTTTCCTCAGCTTCCAGGTGTAGCAGTTTCTCATTCTCCTCAGCCTGCAGATGTCTCAGTCTCTCAGCTGCTTCTATTTCCAAATGCCTGGCCTCCAACTCAAGTCTCTTTAGATCCAGATGGATTTTTAAATCCTCTGCAGAAAGGTTGAGTTGTCCATTCCCTGAGGGTGGTACATCTCCACTGCCAGCCTGATTGTCCTCCTGGTTGCTGTTTTCTGATGCAGCTGTAACCAAAGCTGCAATCATGTCTACCTTAGTAAGGTTTCCATGCACCAGTCCCCTAGCCTGGCACATCTCAGCCAGGTGGCTCCTTGTCTGCTTTCTGTACTCCTCTGCTGACATGCTGCTTGGTCTCCCTGACTAACTAATGGCACTAAATATACAGAACCAACGGATATTGCCAACATCCTGGCAGATAGGTTCAGTGCTAACTTTACCCCTCTGTCATCCCCTAAAGGGCCCATCTCTATACCCGAAGAATGCAAAGTTCCTGTAATCACGGCTGCATAGGTAAAAAACACACTATCCAAAGCCAAGAACACAGCATCCATGGGACCTGACAACATCCCAGGCTGTGTTCTACATGAACTACAGAATGAATTGGCACCCCACCTAAGTACCATGTTCAATCATAACCTATAAATAAATAAAGGTATTTAAACGGTGTGGCCACACTTGCATTTTTATCTTGAAAAAGCCTGGAATTGTCCAGGCGAAAGCGCTTGGTTTATTTTGGAGTGTTCTTTTGGTCTTCGCATTTGTGAATAAAAGATTTCTGGTGGAATTACCTGGTTTGTCATTCCTGCACAATTCAAGGAAGATTTTTGTCTGATTTGACACTATACAAGTGTCGGAAGATCTTTGCAGCAGTTTTTGTCTTGTACCAACGCTAATTAGCCGTTCAATTCATTGTTACTGGTCCAGGTTTGGTGTGTTTTTCCAGTTGCTCTTCCCTCAATCATAACCTCACCTCAGGCTATGTGCCCACTGAATGGCATACAGCAACAGTTATCCCACTCCACAAAGGGGGAGCCACCACAGTCCCTGGAAACTACCTCCCCATTAGCCTAACGAGCCTGGTCTGCAATGCTATGGAGCGTATCATCATGGAACTTATAAACAATGACATTGGTAATCTCCAAACTCAGGACCCCACCAAGTTCATGTTTGTAAAAGCAGATTATGTCTCCTAAACCTGATAGACTTCTTTGAAGCAGTCACCAAAGCCGTAGATGAGGGTAAGGTGGTTCACACAGCCTATCTAGATCTCGCCAAGGCTTTTGACACCATCCCCCACTCTGGAATTATAGATAAACTCACTAAACTAGGTATAAATCCCTATGTCACAAGATGGGTTGCCAACTGGCTCACTGACAGAACCCACACTGTGAAAGTAGCAGACTCCAAATCCATCTTCAGACCAGTGACAAGTGGAGCACCACAGGGTTCAGTCCTGGGTCCTCTCCTGTTTGGTATCTACTTCTCTGAAGTACAGGCCAACACAGAAGGTCTTTGGCTAATGAAGTTCGCAGATGACTGCAAACTAGGAGCCATAATCAAAACTCCAAAAGATGTGGACATCCTACAAAAGGGCCTTGCTGAGACAGATGCCTGGTGTCAAAGCCATGGCCTCAAGCTCAATGCCAAAAAGTGCAATGTCATTCCTTTTGGTAAAAACTCAGTACCCATGAACTGCCACATAGGTGGTAGTCTACTTAACACCAAAAGTGTGATAAGAGACCTTGGGACACAGGTGGACTGTAGTCTTTGATAATTACATCGTCACAGTAGTCAGGAAATCCTTCTATGTGGCACACCTCATCACAAAAGGTTTCTCATCCAGGAAAAAAGAGGTCATTGTTCCTCTCTACTCATCACTCATTAGACCCATTATAGAGTACAATGCCCCTTTTGGTATGTACCTCACAAGAAATTTACAACAACTGGAAAGGCCACAGAAATACCTCACAAAGAGGATTACTGGCCTCAAAGAGATGCCCTATGCAGACCGTCTCAAAAAACTGCAGCTTTACTCTGTTGCATATCGCCTACTCAGAGGTGATCTCTGCCTAACACACACAGCTATGTCAAACCCAGAGCTTTTAGACATGCTCCACTTAAAGAAATCCCAATCCCTACAAGCTACACGGTCTAGGGACCTAAACCTCGTCACCTCAATAAACAGAACATGCTGGAGGGATAGATTCCTGTCCCAGAGACTTCCCATACTCTGGAACAAACTACCTATCTATATTAAACAAAGCTCCTCATTAGCACTGTTCAAGAAAAATCTTGATGATTGTATGGGAGATAGGAAAATCACCCCGGGGATCACATCTGTGGCTCTGCTCGACAGTGGCACAGGAAAATAATTTTCTTGGGTGGCGAAAGCCAGGGTACCTTTGGCTAGGCTTATATAGGCCCTAGGGCCAATAGCCTAGTACCTACCTATGAACCTATGAACTAAGCTAACAAAAGAAATAAAACAATTGTGATCTGAACTCTGAGTATTCATTGTGTGACTGATTCAAATTACAAAACACCCTCAGTGATCACTGTACACAAGCTACAGGAATTCACACTACCCACACTACTACAGGCCAATTAGTGTTTGCCAACCAAGTAATATGTGGTGTGGATATCCCACCACTGCCAGACAATTAATCAATTAATATGTGATGCCCGTGCACTGGCACAGCAATCAAGGAGCCTCAATTCTCACCACTAACACCAGTGAGGGGCATCCATATATGGAAAGGATAATAAATACACACACAGTAAAGTACAATTTCCCTTAAGAGCACACAGAGATCACAGTCAGTCTGGAGCTGGTTTCTCCCTTTCTCTCCAGGTCCCCAATAAGACTCCCCACTAGCACAGCTATAGGGTCCAGATCTCAGCCTAGTGGGCAAGCTAAAACCTCCTGCACCCTCTCTGTCCAACCAGTGCTTCATGTCTCTGCCCAAGTAGCTGACACACACACACTTTGAGATAAGAGTTTATACAACCACACAGACACTCCTGGGGAAGGCTGGCACAGGTTCTCCAGCTGTGCTCCCTTTACCCAGACTATACGGTAGAAATCACTGCCACCACCCGCCGAATATTTATCAGCTACTCAAAGGCTCTTAAAAGGGTGTCCAATTATTACTGTGCAATATTATTATCCAAATGGTAAGTGCACCCTAACAGTCAAGACTTATTTGTAGTGACTTAGTACAGTCTCACTATATACATGCAATGCACTCTTAGAGCTCAAATTATCTCTACACAAACCAGCCACAGTCAAAAGGTTTAAAAATATTTAATAATAAACAATAAAAACACAAGACAATACTTCTTACTATACAGTACTAGTCAAGAGTTCAGAGATCACAGAGCAGTACTTAAAATAATACCGTAGAAAAGTTCTAACATCAACACGGTAAAACACTTAGTCTAATCTTCTTAATTCCTAGCTATTTCTAAGAGAAAACACAGTTCTAAATAACTTACATATAGAAACAAGCAGTGCTGGTGATGTTGGATGTTCAAAAGACAAAATGCTCTGAGCTCTGTGATTCTCCCTCTTTAAATTGATAATATAGAGATGTTTCAAATGACAGCATTCTTCCCACTTCTCTGGTGTTCCCAGGCTAACAGAAACTACATTTACACTCTCTGCATCAGGTCATAAACCAGAGCAATGAAGGACATTTATACATGCAAACTCCAGCTATTAACTCTGGTCTTAAAACAATAGGCAAGATGGCTCCCTCCAGGCATATCTTTTAAATATCAAAGGCAGTCATAAAATGCTTGCTTTAGCTTTCCTACAGCAGAGTGCACTGTTGTTACATTTTTGAAGTTTAACATTTACCAACATTTTTCCCCATTTAAGAGAACAGACCTGTGGCTTACATTAATATTTATAAATGACAGAATTATCTACAAAATTCTATCAGGCTAGGCTGGCAGCCTTCACCTAACTTCACAGTCACAAAAACATTCCACTGTGAGGGGTATTGACCCTTAGCCCTCCTCATGAGCACTCTGCAAATCTTAAAATGTATGCTTAAAAATAAAGTGCAATACAATGATGCTGGTCAAGAGAATAATATGAATTTTAAAAGAAAAAGTGTTTTTACTCCCTCACAAACACCAGTCACAGAATGTTTCATTAAGGCTTGTGAAACAGATTTTTATAGATATTTTAACAAGAAAAAGGGAAACTTATATACTAATATTTCACACTCTGAATGGGAGTCACTTTATGCTTTTCAACAGGATAAGGAAATAATCATCAAGCCTGCAGACAAAGGGGGTGGAATAGTAATATTAGATTATACTTCTTATAATACATTGATGCTGACCATGCTTAGAGAAACTGACACATATAAAGAAATTCACATGAATGATTTAACTAAAGTCATTTTCTCAGTACACCAGGAACTTTATGACTTCTTAATATGTAGGCAGATAGACCAAGAATTATACCAATATTTTCTGATAGAGCAACCCAAGATTCCTTATATAAAAGGGCTGCCAAAAATACATAAAGGGACAATACCACCACCACTACGACCCATAGTAGTAGGAGAAGGGTGGATTACTGAGACCATGTCAGTTTATATAGAGAAGAAGCTAAGGCCTATTATTAATGAGATAACCTCTATTTTGAAAGATACTCATCAGTTATTAGAGGTATTAGCAGGTTTTGAAGAAGGCATCCCTAAAGATAGCATTTTGATTACTATGGATATGAGGAATCTTTTCACGTCCATCCCCAATAGTTATGGCCTAGATGCCATTAGACACATCCTACATAAAACAGATAGATTCAATAATAATGAAAAGATTCTATTGAATGCTATCCTTGACCTTATATTAAATAACAATGTGTTTATGTATGACAAGAGGGTATTTTTACAGCAATGGGGAGTGGCTATGGGCACTCCCTGTGCTAATACCTATGCTAATCTTGTTGTCTACTACTGGGAATGTATGCATCTGTTTAATCATGTCAGTTTTGGAAAAATGTTGTTATATAAAAGATTTGTAGACGACATCATAATTTTCTGGGATGGTACCCTACAAGAATTCTTAGATTTAGTTGAATATTTAGAAACTACAACTTCTTTTTTCAGATTTACTTTTGAACATTCTATAACAGAAGTTAATTTTCTAGACATTACCATCACCAAGGATGACAAAGGTAAACTGGGTCATACCATCTACAGAAAACCTTGCTGGAAGAATACACTATTGGAGTATAGTAGCATGCATCCCAGACACATTTTCTTTAACATTGTCAAGAGTCAATATATAAGAGTCAATAAATTATGTAAGAATCAGGATGATAGAAAGGAACAAATATCAAAACTGGGTGATATGTTTATGGAAAGGAATTATAATAGAGAGTTGATTGAGCAGGCTAAATTATCATCTGGATGTATTTCCACCCCCTTTACATACAGGAATAAGTTCCATCAGAGTTATGTTGAACACAAGTCACATAAGGAAGTTATATCATTTCAGACTAGATATACTAGTGATAACAGGAATATTACTGATCTTATACGGAAGAATTGGCACATTTTACTTACGAATGATGAAGTGAAGGATCTAATAGGTGTCAAACCTAGATTTGTTTTTACTAATAGTAAGAATCTTAAGAGATTGCTATGTATTGAAAAACAGAATCATGAGACAGATAAGATACATGACAAGCTACAAAGCATTATGGTAGGGAATTTGACTAGACCCAATGAGATGGGTACCTATCCATGTAGAAAGTGCAATATGTGTGAATATATTTCAAATGACTTAGAGTTCACACATCCCCAGTTAGACATCAGGTTTAAACCTAATTTTAGATCAACTTGCATGAGTTCAAATTTGATATATTTAGCCAATTGCCAGGATTGTGATGCGTTCTATATTGGGATGACAACTAGATCTTTGAAAGAACGCATCTACAATCATATATATGACATCAGAAAAAAAGATCAGAAGAATGCTTTAACTAAACATATTCTGAATAATCCAGAACACAGCTTCAGATTTAGAATACTACAACTAGTATATCCAAGTAATAGGAAAGGAGACATTTTCAACGAACTAGAAAGTATAGAACTGCAATGGATCTTTAAATTTAAAGCACATTATACTCCAGGCCTAAACCAATACATCAGTGTGAGATCATCCCTTAAAAAAAGGAGCCTAAAATAACATAACGCCTTATTAAACATAATAATACATACATTTGTGTCAATATATATTTCTTATATATATGAAATTATATTTATTGATTCATCTATTTATTTATTTATGTATCTTAAAAATTAATATTCATATGTATTTTTATATATTTTTATATATATATATATATATTCTATATATTTTTTAAGCCTTTTGACATATATTTTTATATAATATAATATATTAGTCCATACATATTTGCATAACACATTGTGTTTTGATTTTATTCTTTTTAACCAAGCCTATATGAAACATGAAATGTTATTTGCACAAATATATTATATATTATATATATTTCATACATACACACATATTAATATTAAATAACACTATACTTGTAAGCATACAGGCCCATAGTATCCCGTAATGCGTTGTTAACGGAAAGGAGACGCTAGCTGTAATGGTTACTTAGCCACACTTAAATAGCTCCTCAGGTTCTCTTTTCATTAGATATATACATTTTTATTGGCGGATTTTGACTAGCCATAGAATACTTAGTTTCACTAGAGGTTTTTTAACGTAGCATACACTGTTAGGTTACATATCTTAGTCAAAGTAAGCATCCAGAGCTTTTAAGTTACGTTTTTATATATTTTTCACTATTTAGTGATGTTATGTTTTATTGGTTAGGAGAGTTGATTCATGAAGGTATTATACATTTTATACATTTTGTCTATACATGCATTCAGTTTATGGTTAGTCACTACTGTTTATTTTTCACAGTAACCTAGCTCTCTGTGTTGATGATAACGCTATGAATACAATAGGTTACCTTGTTACCAACTTTTTACATATATATGTATATGCTTTATCATTATTATGATTCTGCAAACTTGTCATTGATTTTATACATGTGTTTTACAAGTACAGTTTAATGTTATCAGTGTAAGTTGATTTTATATGTTTAGAGTGAGTTTTTAGACTAGATATATTCAATGTTTTTCTTCAGAGATAGCAAATGCTTTTATGTTTAAATAACAGTTACTATCGGAAGCAACAGTTTTTTCTGCTTTAGGTAATGATTATTATGCAAATTGATTGATTAACTAATAGATACAACAATGTACCAATTAAATGCACTATATAAGCACCTTTTTTAGCTACAATTATTTAGATCTGAAGAAGCGTACAGCCTAGTACGTGAAAGCGCTCATCTCTCCTGTTTTATATTCAATAAAGAAGAACTGTTTTTGCTGCATAATCGTGGTGGTCCTTAACCTTGTGTTTTTCTACGTTTCCTGCTGTCGGCTTTTAGTGGTGAGGACCTTTGGAGGCTTTGCTGGGATTGTGCTATATATTTCTACTTTTCATTTTTATCCTTGGCTGCCTACACACGATGGATGCTATTGCAATAGAGCTAGAATATGTACCGAACAAATCCAGTGGGAAAAGGCAATGGAACAGCTTACTGGAATCGAAAGAGAACCCTCTGTTAAACATCAATATGGAATATATGACTGCGACACCCAATACTGAAAAAGGTAACATTGACAAAATGAAAGATTTCAATATTACCCTAAGAGAACTAGAGAATGCATTATATAAACTATATAGACTTATCTGGCAAAGACGCCATTTAGAAGCATGTCTGCACTTCAAAATAATTCCCAGAGGGATGAGAGTGTTAGTTATGCCCTCATATGGTGAAACTCACCCTGAGCTACTTCGCAAGTGGCAGCAGTTAAATCTTGATCTAGGATTTAACTACATAAAGCTATTACTAGAACATTTTCTACCGATAGAGAAAGAACTTAATTTACGAGCTGAATCCTTAAGTAAAGACATTATGGTGAGATTTAAGGAGGAACTCTTTCAGCAGAGGCTAGACAATATGTTTAATCAACTCTCTACATATGGCGATAAACTGCAACAAATAAAGACACAAAAGTTACATAGAGACCACATGGATTTCGCTAATAACCATGTTTTTGCTTGGCCCAGATACAGAGAGACTGATGTAAATGAGAATGCATCTCCCATAAACTCTGATCACAACCAAGAACATCCTTTCAATCAGAGTTACGCTTCAGCACTAACAAATGTTAACTCCACCTTAAGGAGCCCAGCTGCCACAACCGAAACTCCTATGGCGTCTACTCTTTTGACGCATACACAAGAATGTGAAGTAAGAGACACGCCCCCATGTAACCAACAAGCCCTAGTTCAACAGAATACAAATATACAAGGTGCAAAACCTAAAATCAAACAGGGGAATTTAGAAGGTTTTTTACCTCTTCCATTGAAATTTCGCCAAAATTTTCAGAGCAGATCGAGGAGCAGAGGTCGCACCAAAAGAAAGTATTCGGGAGAAGGCATGACATCGAGCAACAGGAACCGAAGAAAAGAACAGAGAACCTAGTGTTTAACTTATCGGAACGGACTTTAACTGAAACTGATTACGCATTACTGAATAAAGGGATTTCCTTTATTCCTGCCCAGGTTAGTAACATTAGTGAGGTGTTAACTGACCTGCGGCTTTTTGTTCGTAAAATTAACTTAAAATGTATGCTTAAAAATAAAGTGCAATACAATGATGCTGGTCAAGAGAATAATATGAATTTTAAAAGAAAAAGTGTTTTTACTCCCTCACAAACACCAGTCACAGAATGTTTCATTAAGGCTTGTGAAACAGATTTTTATAGATATTTTAACAAGAAAAAGGGAAACTTATATACTAATATTTCACACTCTGAATGGGAGTCACTTTATGCTTTTCAACAGGATAAGGAAATAATCATCAAGCCTGCAGACAAAGGGGGTGGAATAGTAATATTAGATTATACTTCTTATAATACATTGATGCTGACCATGCTTAGAGAAACTGACACATATAAAGAAATTCACATGAATGATTTAACTAAAGTCATTTTCTCAGTACACCAGGAACTTTATGACTTCTTAATATGTAGGCAGATAGACCAAGAATTATACCAATATTTTCTGATAGAGCAACCCAAGATTCCTTATATAAAAGGGCTGCCAAAAATACATAAAGGGACAATACCACCACCACTACGACCCATAGTAGTAGGAGAAGGGTGGATTACTGAGACCATGTCAGTTTATATAGAGAAGAAGCTAAGGCCTATTATTAATGAGATAACCTCTATTTTGAAAGATACTCATCAGTTATTAGAGGTATTAGCAGGTTTTGAAGAAGGCATCCCTAAAGATAGCATTTTGATTACTATGGATATGAGGAATCTTTTCACGTCCATCCCCAATAGTTATGGCCTAGATGCCATTAGACACATCCTACATAAAACAGATAGATTCAATAATAATGAAAAGATTCTATTGAATGCTATCCTTGACCTTATATTAAATAACAATGTGTTTATGTATGACAAGAGGGTATTTTTACAGCAATGGGGAGTGGCTATGGGCACTCCCTGTGCTAATACCTATGCGAATCTTGTTGTCTACTACTGGGAATGTATGCATCTGTTTAATCATGTCAGTTTTGGAAAAATGTTGTTATATAAAAGATTTGTAGACGACATCATAATTTTCTGGGATGGTACCCTACAAGAATTCTTAGATTTAGTTGAATATTTAGAAACTACAACTTCTTTTTTCAGATTTACTTTTGAACATTCTATAACAGAAGTTAATTTTCTAGACATTACCATCACCAAGGATGACAAAGGTAAACTGGGTCATACCATCTACAGAAAACCTTGCTGGAAGAATACACTATTGGAGTATAGTAGCATGCATCCCAGACACATTTTCTTTAACATTGTCAAGAGTCAATATATAAGAGTCAATAAATTATGTAAGAATCTGGATGATAGAAAGGAACAAATATCAAAACTGGGTGATATGTTTATGGAAAGGAATTATAATAGAGAGTTGATTGAGCAGGCTAAATTATCATCTGGATGTATTTCCACCCCCTTTACATACAGGAATAAGTTCCATCAGAGTTATGTTGAACACAAGTCACATAAGGAAGTTATATCATTTCAGACTAGATATACTAGTGATAACAGGAATATTACTGATCTTATACGGAAGAATTGGCACATTTTACTTACGAATGATGAAGTGAAGGATCTAATAGGTGTCAAACCTAGATTTGTTTTTACTAATAGTAAGAATCTTAAGAGATTGCTATGTATTGAAAAACAGAATCATGAGACAGATAAGATACATGACAAGCTACAAAGCATTATGGTAGGAATTTGACTAGACCCAATGAGATGGGTACCTATCCATGTAGAAAGTGCAATATGTGTGAATATATTTCAAATGACTTAGAGTTCACACATCCCCAGTTAGACATCAGGTTTAAACCTAATTTTAGATCAACTTGCATGAGTTCAAATTTGATATATTTAGCCAATTGCCAGGATTGTGATGCGTTCTATATTGGGATGACAACTAGATCTTTGAAAGAACGCATCTACAATCATATATATGACATCAGAAAAAAAGATCAGAAGAATGCTTTAACTAAACATATTCTGAATAATCCAGAACACAGCTTCAGATTTAGAATACTACAACTAGTATATCCAAGTAATAGGAAAGGAGACATTTTCAACGAACTAGAAAGTATAGAACTGCAATGGATCTTTAAATTTAAAGCACATTATACTCCAGGCCTAAACCAATACATCAGTGTGAGATCATCCCTTAAAAAAAGGAGCCTAAAATAACATAACGCCTTATTAAACATAATAATACATACATTTGTGTCAATATATATTTCTTATATATATGAAATTATATTTATTGATTCATCTATTTATTTATTTATGTATCTTAAAAATTAATATTCATATGTATTTTTATATATTTATATATATATATATATATATATATATATATTCTATATATTTTTTAAGCCTTTTGACATATATTTTTATATAATATAATATATTAGTCCATACATATTTGCATAACACATTGTGTTTTGATTTTATTCTTTTTAACCAAGCCTATATGAAACATGAAATGTTATTTGCACAAATATATTATATATTATATATATTTCATACATACACACATATTAATATTAAATAACACTATACTTGTAAGCATACAGGCCCATAGTATCCCGTAATGCGTTGTTAACGGAAAGGAGACGCTAGCTGTGATAGTTACATAGTTATACTTAAATAGCTCCTCAGGTTCTCTTTTCATTAGATATATACATATTTTTCTTGGCGGATTTTGACTAGCCATAGAATACTTAGTTTCACTAGAGGTTTTTTAACGTAGCATACACTGTTAGGTTACATATCTTAGTCCAAGTAAGCATCCAGAGCTTTTAAGTTGCGTTTTTTATATATTTTTCACTGTTTAGCGATGTTATGTTTTATTGGTTAGGAGAGTTGCTTCATGAAGGTATTATACATTTTATACATTTTGTCTATACATGCATTCAATTTATGGTTGGTCACTACTGTTTATTTTTCATAGTAACCTAGCTCTCTGTGTTGATGATAACGCTATGAATGCAATATGTTACCTTGTTACCAACTTTTACATATATATGTATATGCTTTATTATTATTATGATTCTGTAAACTTGTCATTGATTTTATACATGTGTTTTACATGTACATTTTAATGTTATCAGTGTAATTTGATTTTATATGTTTAGAGTGAGTTTTTAGATTAGATATATTTAATGTTTTTCTTCAGAGATAGCAAATGCTTTTATGTTTAAATAACAGCTACTATCGGAAGCAACAGCTTTTCTGCTTTAAGCAATGATTATTATGCAAATTGATTGATTAACTAATAGATGCTACAATGTATCAATTAAATGCACTATATAAGCACCTTTTTAGCTACTGTTATTTAGATCTGAAGAAGCGTACAGCCTAGTACGTGAAAGCGCTCATCTCTCCTGTTTTATATTTAATAAAGAAGAACTGTTTTTGCTGCATAATCGTGGTGGTCCTTATCCTTGTGTTTTTCCACGTTCCCTGCTGCCGGCTTTTAGTGGTGAGGACCTTTGGAGGCTTTGCTGGGATTGTGCTATATGTTTCTACACGGTCTAGGGACCTAAACCTCGTCACCTCAATAAACAGAACATGCTGGAGGGATAGATTCCTGTCCCAGAGACTTCCCATACTCTGGAACAAACTACCTATCTATATTAAACAAAGCTCCTCATTAGCACTGTTCAAGAAAAATCTTGATGATTGTATGGGAGATAGGAAAATCACCCCGGGGATCACATCTGTGGCTCTGCTCGACAGTGGCACAGGAAAATAATTTTCTTGGGTGGCGAAAGCCAGGGTACCTTTTGGCTAGGCTTATATAGGCCCTAGGGCCAATAGCCTAGTACCTACCTATGAACCTATGAACTAAGCTAACAAAAGAAATAAAACAATTGTGATCTGAACTCTGAGTATTCATTGTGTGACTGATTCAAATTACAAAACACCCTCAGTGATCACTGTACACAAGCTACAGGAATTCACACTACCCACACTACTACAGGCCAATTAGTGTTTGCCAACCAAGTAATATGTGGTGTGGATATCCCACCACTGCCAGACAATTAATCAATTAATATGTGATGCCCGTGCACTGGCACAGCAATCAAGGAGCCTCAATTCTCACCACTAACACCAGTGAGGGGCATCCATATATGGAAAGGATAATAAATACACACACAGTAAAGTACAATTTCCCTTAAGAGCACACAGAGATCACAGTCAGTCTGGAGCTGGTTTCTCCCTTTCTCTCCAGGTCCCCAATAAGACTCCCCACTAGCACAGCTATAGGGTCCAGATCTCAGCCTAGTGGGCAAGCTAAAACCTCCTGCACCCTCTCTGTCCAACCAGTGCTTCATGTCTCTGCCCAAGTAGCTGACACACACACACTTTGAGATAAGAGTTTATACAACCACACAGACACTCCTGGGGAAGGCTGGCACAGGTTCTCCAGCTGTGCTCCTTTTACCCAGACTATACGGTAGAAATCACTGCCACCACCCGCCGAATATTTATCAGCTACTCAAAGGCTCTTAAAAGGGTGTCCAATTATTACTGTGCAATATTATTATCCAAATGGTAAGTGCTCCCTAACAGTCAAGACTTATTTGTAGTGACTTGGTACAGTCTCACTATATACATGCAATGCACTCTTAGAGCTCAAATTATCTCTACACAAACCAGCCACAGTCAAAAGGTTTAAAAATATTTAATAATAAATAATAAAAACACAAGACAATACTTCTTACTATACAGTGCTAGTCAAGAGTTCAGAGATCACAGAGCAGTACTTAAAATAATACCGTAGAAAAGTTCTAACATCAACACGGTAAAACACTTAGTCTAATCTTCTTAATTCCTAGCTATTTCTAAGAGAAAACACAGTTCTAAATAACTTACATATAGAAACAAGCAGTGCTGGTGATGTTGGATGTTCAAAAGACAAAATGCTCTGAGCTCTGTGATTCTCCCTCTTTAAATTGATAATATAGAGATGTTTCAAATGACAGCATTCTTCCCACTTCTCTGGTGTTCCCAGGCTAACAGAAACTACATTTACACTCTCTGCATCAGGTCATAAACCAGAGCAATGAAGGACATTTATACATGCAAACTCCAGCTATTAACTCTGGTCTTAAAACAATAGGCAAGATGGCTCCCTCCAGGCATATCTTTTAAATATCAAAGGCAGTCATAAAATGCTTGCTTTAGCTTTCCTACAGCAGAGTGCACTGTTGTTACATTTTTGAAGTTTAACATTTACCAACATTTTTCCCCATTTAAGAGAACAAACCTGTGGCTTACATTAATATTTATAAATGACAGAATTATCTACAAAATTCTATCAGGCTAGGCTGGCAGCCTTCACCTAACTTCACAGTCACAAAAACATTCCACTGTGAGGGGTATTGACCCTTAGCCCTCCTCATGAGCACTCTGCAAATCAGTCCATATACAAACTGAGCCATGGACGTGGTCAGACTAAATGAGGAAGCTTTACCCTGGTTTCATGTTTGCCAACTGCTGCACAGTGATGGTCAGATCATTTGTGAGAATTATGACAGTTGAGGCCAATATACCTAGATGACAGCAATTAGTCTTAATTGTAGTTTTTCTCATTGGTTGTACATAGGCATCTAGAGCACTGTTTGTGACCCATCCAACACAGTATGACCACAAAAAGATGAGTGATCTAGAAACCCTTTTTGGCATGTATGTGGTGTGTTTCTCTATTTTTTGACCAGATTAAAGTTTGGAAATGGGAGTATAGGAAAGAGACTAAAGGAAAAGCAAACAGAGGGTAAAACAGAAGGTGAGAACATAAGGAAAGATCAGAATGGAGGTGAGGATAGGCAGGAAATACTTTTTTTGTGGGACAGGTGCTCATTTTATTTTTTTGAAAAGGGAAGGGAAAGTGGGGGAAAGATGTAAGAGAACTAAGAGGAAGGTAGGGGATTAGGTTAGGTAGCAGGGGAAAAGGAACATGACTGACAAGTGTGGGATAACAATGATGGGGGGCAACACAACAGTAAAGAAGACATTGGAGAAACAGAGGGCAGATAATAGTGAGAGCAGGAGTGCAGGACAAATAAAGGTGGACATGGATAGAAAATGGAGGAGATCATTAGGTTGGGGTATAGGATTAGGTGTTTGCAACTGCAGCCTCTGCCAGGTGAGACCCTTTGGGAGATTACTTGTCACCCTGGAAATTGACACCACTGGGCCTTGTCTAAGAGAGCAGAGCCAGTGCTGGGCAGGGATACGACTCAGTGAGTCACCAGAACATGGTTTCCTTTCGGCCTATTCAGTCAAATGATAGGAACCCATATATATGCATATAGCATCCACAGCTAGGAGTTCATTTCTACACCAGAAATAACTGGTGAATTTGTATAATTGCATTGCCATCTGTTTTTTTTGTCATTAATATCACTTCCTTGCATCCTACGTCCCTAGCAACTTTTCATACTTTTGTCAGCCTATTCACATAACATCTGAATCTCTGACATGATGGATCGCTTTCTCTGTGCAGAAGCTGTATGAGTTGAGTTTTATGCAAGACTTTTTCTTTCTTTCCACTGTATGCTATTTGATGTTTTAGGTTCCCTTACAGTACTACAAGACACAACAGTATAAACGACATTTTGCCTAGTGAAATAAATTGTACAGAATTTTTTTTAAAAAATAATTTCTGTATTTATTACACAAGAGTCAAGGTAAGAGAAAACACTCTTTAACAGCAATCAACAGTCTTGCACAAGAAGGGATCCCACTGAATCTTTTTAAACGGCAGGCAAATAAATGTTAAACATGAAATAAGCCACTTCCATCCCTACAACACTGACAAGCAAAACAGGCTAGAGTTAAAAAAACACAGTAAAACTAATAAATATAATCAGTGAATATCCTCTGAAGCATCTCCAGAAAAACAAATACATATGAACAAATCCTTCCTAACAAAACTTCACTCCAAATCGTATAAAGCACACATGAAGTCAAAAGGGTTCTTAATGCCACCAGGCAAGAAACCAACCTTTTAATCACTAAAAAAATCAGTCATGTTTCAGTTAATACGCTAAAAGAAAGCATGAGAGAAGAAACTTTATGCAGCTGTACAGTACTATTTTATCAACTATTCCTAGAGTTTATTATAGGTTCACAGGTTCACAGGTGTGTACTAGGCTAATGAACGGTGGGGCCTTTATAAACCTAGCCAAGCATCTCAGTGGCAAGCTTATGTGCCTTAGAGGCTATTTTAAGGAATATATGAGCTTGGCCAAGAAATGTCCATTGTAAGCATAGACTACACATGATGTGTGTTTCTCTTTCCCTTATCTGTAAAACACAGACTTTCTTTCATCCCTTCTGCAAAACCATTTCTTAAGGTAATACCAGCTATAGAAATGAGCTTTTTATTATTATACATTTATTAACCAAGAAAGCCCACTGGGTACAAGTGTCCATTTTCACTGGTTGAAGTGATTTGCTGATGTTTTGAAACCTACCTTTGCACTACAGCTTTTACTGTATAAATTCCCGAACAGCAGTTTCCCACATCAGGAAACATTTTGGTCATCACCTTCATATTTGAAATTAATTGTAAACTTTGCATTTTCCTTGCATAGACATCACTGAGGAAAAACAAGGAAGTTTAGCTTCAGTAACATAGGCATAGGTAAAGAGTATGTTGCACCCATAGACTTTAACGGGCACATCATGGCTCGTGTGCAAAGGTGCTCCATTGAAGTCTATGGACGTAGCTCACATTACCTTATGATAATGTCACAAATAGAAAAGCTAAATTTTTTGGACCATGGTTTAATAAAAACTGGATGAAGCTTTTTATTAAAAAAGGATACAAAAAGAAAGGGAGGAAAATTGAAAAATATATCACAGCACTTGCGTCATAGAATGCTACAATGTATTTAGAAATGCCAGCAAATCACTTTAAGCAACTTCCCCAGAGTCACACAGAAGGCACATGAAGATGGAAGGAATTAAACCATGTATACTTTGGTTACAGCAACCAGCTTTTAATATTTCAGAGTCAATCCCCTAGGCTAACTACCAGACTGCTACAGCTTTGTGGCAGAATTTTTATTTCAGTTTAGCTTTCTTTAGCTCAAACTCCTTTTATAACTCCTTTCTTAGTTCTGTTCCATGATCAGTTTACCTCATCAGGTGCCATGCCTGGGCTCCATAGCTTGTTTACCAAGTTCCAGCATAGAACTATGTTGAAAGAGATGTATCCTTGCTGGTTACACCTTTAAACAAATGTTTATTTTCATTTGATACAACCTTGCCCTGTAAAGTAATATTGCTTAACAGATTGCATTGTGATGGAATCATCAGGTTCCACAATCCATCTTTTCAAAATGACTTCCTTATTTTTCTGTAACTGTGGTGAGACTAACTGGGTAATAACCTAGGGGCTGTTCATCTTTTCTCTCATTGGTGTAGTGTGACAGTATATCTTCATCCTTCCCAGAACCATTCCTTTTTAGATATCATTGCAAATGATCACGCAAGCATCTTGTAGCATCTTTCATGATTGTAGGCCGCATCTTATTTAATCTCCGGTTTCTGTACTGTAAGTTCTTTCACAAATTGTTTCCCAACTGGAAAGCTCTGTTTACTCCTCTTATTTCTTTTATCTATTCACTGTGGTCTCCAATCTTTCCCTTCTTGTGTGAACTTATGATTCCAGAAATTGCACAATGTAGTCTTTCACCAATGGATACTGATGTGGCAGGACCTCAGTCATGGATATTTACCCGCAACATCCTTTCCAAGCCAAGCCAAGACCACTGTGGGAGACCCTGTTCTAAGGGAGTCGCTGTATCTGTAATGGAGTGGGCTGTATTGATACTGTTATGCACTGCTTCAGTTTGATTTCTCCTGCCAAAGAACAGAGGAGCCAAAAGATGGGAAGGGTGAGTCTAAGGTGGAAGAAAAGGCCTACATGAATTAAAAGGCACGTCC
Organism: Protopterus annectens; assembly: GCF_019279795.1. NCBI lineage: Eukaryota > Metazoa > Chordata > Ceratodontiformes > Protopteridae > Protopterus > Protopterus annectens. The sequence continues at coordinate 1,085,425,363 of NC_056737.1, read as the reverse complement.
ATTTTTTTTTTATCATGAATTATTACCGTTCTGGTTAACTCTGTCATGATGAACCCTTCATGTCCTCACATACTACTCAACTTCTTTGCTCAAGAATTCTGGACAAAGCTAAAAATAAGGGAAAAACAAAGGCCCAAAATTAGGATTTTTTTTTAATTGTTGCTTTAATTCATTTAAAATGTTAATAAAATAATATGTTTGCATCAACATGCATGTTTTGAACAAGTGTGATACTATAACGACTGATAGGTTCATAGGTTCATAGGTTCATAGGTTGGTACTAGGCTATCAGCCCTAGGGCCTGTACAAGCCTAGCCATAACAATTCCCTGGCTATTTCTTCCCACAGTATTTACTTCCCTGGACCCCTGTCTAGCAGGGCGACTGACGTGATCCTCGGGGTGAATTTCCTATCTCCCATCCAATCATCAAGGTTCCTTTGGGCCAAAGAGGCGCTCTGCTTGACATGTATGGGCAGTCTATTCCAGAGTCTGGGGAGTCTCTGGGTCAGGAACCTATCCCTCCAGCATGTTTTGTTCATTGTGATGGCAAGGTTTAGATCCCTGGAGCATGTGACTCTGAGGGATTGGGATTTCTTTAAGTGTAGCATGTCCAAGAAATCTGGGTTTGACATGGCCTTGTATGTTAAGCAGAGATTGCCTCTGAGTAGACAATATGTGACAGAGTATAGCTGGAGTTTTTTTAGACAGTCAGCATAGGGCATCTGCTTTAGGCCTGTGATTCTTTTAGTGAGGTATTTCTGAGGCCTTTCCAGTTGTTGCAGATGTCTTGAGAGGTACAAACCAAATGGGGTGTTGTATTCTATAATGGGTCTAATGAGGGATGAGTACAGTGGGACAATGACCTCCTTTTTTCTGGAGGAAAAGCCCTTAGTGATGAGGTGTGCCACATAGAAGGATTTCCTGATTGTTGTGGCTATGTGGTTATCGAAGGTGAGACCACTGTCCACCTGTATCCCTAAGTCCCTTATCACACTTTCAGTGTTTAGTGTCATGCCACTTATGTGGTAATTCATGGGTACATGTTTTTTCCCAAAGGGGATAACTATACATTTCTTGGCATTGATCTTAAGCCCATGGCTTTGGCACCAAGCATCTGTTTCTGTAAGGCCCTTTTGCAGAATGTCCACATCATGTGGGGATTCATTAATGGCTCCCAGTTTGCAGTCATCTGCGAAGTTTGTTAGCCAGAGTCCCTTAGTGTTGTCTTGTACTTCAGAGAAGTAGATGCCAAACAAGAGCGGTCCCAGGACTGAACCCTGAGGTACTCCACCTGTCTGGAGCTGGATTTGGAGTTGGCTACTTTTACAGTGTGGGTTCTGTCAGTAAGCCAGTTGGCAACCCATTGAGTGACGTAGGGATTAATGCCCAGCTTAGTAAGTTTATCTATGATTCCAAAGTGGGGGATGGTGTCGAAGGCCTTGGCGAGGTCCAGATAGGCTATGTGGACCACCTTACCCTTGTCCACGGCTCTGGGGACTGATTTAAAGAAGTCAACCAGGCTCAGGAGACAAGATTGACCCTTCATGAAGCCAAACTGCGTGGGGTCCAGTGTTTGAAGGTTGCCAACATGTTTGTTTATAAGTTCCATGATAATACGTTCCATGGCCTTGCAGATCAGGCTCGCCAGACTGATGGGGTGGTAGTTCCCGAGATCCAAGGTGGATCCCCCCTTGTGGAGTGGGATAACTGTAGCTGTGCGCCACTCAGTGGGCACGAATATTGACTGTAATTATCAAAAAATGAAAGATATGACAAGGCACTGGACAAAAATACGACACAAAATCACATTTTGCAAAATCAGTGACAGCTGGGAGGTATGCCTCTGTGCTGCAATCACTAACACATGATCACATAGCAGTGCATGTGAAACACATGAACACATAGCAGTGCATGTGAAACACATGAACACATAGCAGTGAATGTGAAACAATCACAAATGCATCAGTAACACAATATCCACCATGTAAGTTCTCCTGTGCACTTATCTTAAATGTAGTCCATGACAAATAAGAAACCATGCATAACATACAAGGTACAACATCACAGATTCATCATTATTTTTTTCATAGAAATGAGCCAGTGTGCAAAATTAGTGTGTATTATGTTACTGTTCCACTTTTTGAGAAAGAAGCAGAGATGAGTGTGTTTCTTGTTTCTCAGTTTTTTTTTTGCAGTCACTGATGTGCCATAATTAACAGTTACATGTGCTTGGTCAGTGTTTCTCTCTTTGTAGCATTCTCCTTCCTAGTAATGCAGCCACAACTGTCCTGTTCTCACTAACACTCAGCATATTGCAATAGATAAAGTGAATACTGAAAACCTCTAATGACCTGCTGAATTATATATATAGGGCACAGGAATTCATATAACCCAATCCCATTTTATCAGTAATAGGTGTGATTAGCAACTACAGAGACTATACTCAGGAAATGAGTCACCCACCTGGAGGAAATAAGTCACACACTTGGAGGAAATGAGTCCTACACCTACATGAAATGAATGACCCAACTGGAGATACCTTGAGTAGGTACCACAAGGGGACACAAAAGGGAATTAGTCAGCCCACCTGTGATCACGGTAAAGGAAGGACACCATGCTAAATGCCTCACATACTACTGTCATGCTTAGTTCACATGTCAGAACATGCTAAATGCTATGGTTTATTCAGTGGAGTCAACATGTTGAATGTAATGACTGTGGGCAGATCACACCACCCCATGACCGCACCTGCAGATGAATTATACCATTCTCAAGGCTACAATACCATCTAGAAATACCATCATGGGTTTGTAGATTTGCCTTCAGGAAGCTTGATTGCCATAACTCTGTGTTGATATATTTTTACTCCATATATATATATGTGTGTGTGTGTGTGTGTGTGTGTGTGTGTGTGTGTGTGTGTGTGTGTGTGTGTATATATATATATATATATATATATATATATATGTGTGTGTGTGTGTGTGTGTGTGTGTGTGTGTATATATATATATATGTGTGTGTGTGTGTGTGTGTGTGTGTGTGTGTGTGTATATATATATATATATATATATGTGTGTGTGTGTGTGTGTGTGTGTGTGTGTGTGTGTGTGTGTGTGTGTGTATATATATATATATATATATATATATATATGTGTGTGTGTGTGTGTGTGTGTGTGTGTGTGTGTGTGTGTGTGTATATATATATATATATATATATATATATATATATATATATGTGTGTGTGTGTGTGTGTGTGTGTGTGTGTTGAAAATATTATTTTTGAAGAAAGATGATAACTGACCGGTTTTGATAAGATGAGGAATCTGTAATATGTTCTGTAATGTATCTATCATATTTTATTTTTGTTATTGATATTGATTTTTGCCAATAGGTTTCTTAAGTTGATGTTAACTCTACAGTAACATTGACTTTTGGGCACAATTAGATCAAACATTAACTTATAGTCTAGAAATCTCCTCTAAATAACCTATAAAACATAGAAAGTAATGACAATTCCTGAAGTCTTTCTTTCTGAGGTTTCCAGTCTTTTGATTTTTCTAGTAAGGAACTGTACTTTCAAGTTGCTTGTTGGAAGGCTACAAAATGCAGTAAGATGCTAGATCTGTGACCTGTTAAATGGTTCAGTGATCTTGCTGAGTTATATCATCCCCAAACCCACACTTGCACCCCCCCCCCCCCACTAGATTTTTCAGTCAGGTGCTACCTGTGCTACCTTTGTGCAGCATCTGAAATGATGGACACACACAAGACTGACCTGAAGCATATGCATTCATGTCTATGCTGTAGCTGAAGGCTGTAACTAGGGAAGGATCACCCCATTTCAATTGAATATGAAGGTATGTGAGTCATCCCATTCCAGAGTCCGTCAATGAGAGAAAATCGCCTCTTCTCAAGGCTGTCACTGCATAGCATCACACTATCTACAAAGCTATGACTGTAGGTAGATCAGGAAGTATGTTAGGATCATGCCATCCCTGAAGAAATGAAGGTAGGAAGAGCAAGACATTCCAGAATCAGTGACTAGGGGGATAGATCACCTCCATTCCAAGGCTGTTTCTGTATAAGATGACATTATCCTAAAAGCTGTAGCTGAATCACCCAATCTCAGAGGCAGGAACAGGGAAAGGATAACCCCATTGCTGAAGGTATGATTGTGGATGGATCATGGCTTCCCTGTGGCTATGACTGGAGTTCCATCATACCATTCCCAAGTCTGTGATTTTTTTTTAATTCTTTTGTCTCCCTACATGCCAACCATCAGCCCCCCCAAACAGTTGTTGAGCTCAGTCATTCCCTGCAAAGAGGGGGTGAAAGTCAACAATATGGAGTTATAATTCAAGCAGGCATAGATATTGTGCCCCACTCTGCCATTCTACTTTAGCCCCCTATGGAGGAACTGAGAACACCCTTTACCCAGTGGTCTGATAAAATGGCTTAACCCTACCCCCAACATAACATTGAGGCTTGAAAGCTACTCAGCACCACTGCTATCATAGTCTATGTCAGTGTTCAAGGCTTAGGGGCCTTTCTATATAGCTGAAGCCAACACTTTGGCAGTAGCTATGTGCAGCCACATCACCCTAGGAGCTTGGAATGTCTTCTGTCTACACATGCACATGTGAAGGCTGTTACTGCCTAATAACATTCTACATACAGATGCCCAAATGCCCTAGGCAATGGCATTGCAGTGGTTGAACCACTCCTACCTCTCTGGATGGGTATGAAGTATTTCTACCTTTCCATGTGAAGATTCTACGGTGCCCTAGCCATTACTCAAAAGTGGGTTGTATGGGACATAGTCAGGGTTTTATCCTTTTGTGCCATAAAGACAGTCTCAAGGGGTATGATTCTGAATGGACTTTATATCACCAAGTCCTGTGAATGATACTGGATTGCATTGCTCTCATGAATGGAACTATGGGCAAATTACATCATCTTCAAAGCTGATTGTGGTGCAGATCATGCGATACTCAAGGCTGTGTCGGTAGAAGACACCATTTGCCAATCTGTGCTCATGAGGCAGCTCACAAAATGCCCAGGTATGTGACTATAGCTGAATTACACTTTTCCCCGCTATGAGTGGATTGCATCAGTTTTGGTTATGATGCTGGCCAGGAGGGTGCACAAGGGTATCACTGAAGGTAGAGCACATCATCCCTAATTCTGTCACTGTGTGGCAGATCAAACAATGCCCAAGGCTGTGATTGTGGATGGATTACATCATCTCCCAAAGTGGTGATAGTTGGGCACATCACATGGTACTCAGGGCTGTGACTGTGGATAGTTCATATTATCCACATGGTTCTGACTGTGAAGAGATCTCACCATCCATAAACCTCCACCCAGCTATTATGGTAACATCACATATTTACTCTCCAATTCTGCTTTCTTCACAGCACCTGCATTTATGGAAATAAACAAGATTCACCTGATGTGCAACACAACTGACAGTTGTGTTTGTATGTGTAGATCCCACTGTCTTCAAGGCAATGGGTGTGGGTGGATCATGCCATACAAAAGGCTATTACTGGGAGGGGGATAATATAATTTCCCAGGTTGTGACAGTGGACAGATCACACTATTTCTATGGCCATGTCTGTGGATGGATCCACCATCCCAAAGGCTTTTACTTGCAGTAGAACTATACCATTCCCCTTGTTGTGAATAGGAATTGATTCATCCCCTAGGCTATAAGTAGTTACTAGGACTGCAGCCTATGGACCATTAAGGAGCTTAGCCTAAATTCCCAGTTGTTCTTAAGCATTATCTGGTTACGTGGCTTGTCCAAGGTCACACAGTAGGCAAAGGATGGCTGGTGGAATCAAACCCTGTACTCACAGCATTAACCCTCTGTGCCAAATGTCAGACTATCAAGAGGCAAAGCATTTCATCCAGCTGCCAATGAGTGTAGCTGGATCACACCATCTTCAGACTTGTTCTCCACAAGAATACAGGTAACAATCTCCATTTTTAGTGCCATGTACTGCTTTTCTATATAACCTATGTTTATAAAAATATACGAAATTCAGCTAAAGTGCACATTGAGCTTCTGGCTGTGACTGTTGACAAATCATAGAATACCCAATGTTGAGGTTCCCGGGATTTCAGTTTTATATGGGATGCTATTCCATATCCTAGGAATGACTTGAGGAATAAACTTAATTCATGTCGTACTATTCAAATAATTTTTGAAATTTAGATTTATACATTTATGAGAGAGATCATTTAAACTTAACTTGAAATTAAATAGAGCCCTTTTCATCTCTTTTCATCTCTTCCTTATATAATAAGTAAGCCAAATTAAGACAAGGAATGGTGTTGTCCTGTTTAACCATATGTCATTGTAATGGTTTTAATTTCATATGCATGTTCTTCTGCATCACTGCATAGTGGGTTAATAAAATAAGCAATTCAGTGACATCATACAAGACTGCTGGTCTTCTAATAGTCTGGCAGGGACCATACCCACCTTCTCAGCACAGCTTAACAATACATCTATAACAATGTTTAAAGCAGATTGTGACAAACAGGGCTGCACCTGTGGTTTTTCAGCTTCTTCTGAAATGATCCATGAGCAGAAATCATAGTGTTTTAGCTTTTTAGACCTCATGGATATTACCTAGTTGAACTGGGTGCTGTGCTCAGAGATGTCCACATATTACTCCTGGCTGAATTGGGTGTCATGCTCAGAGATGTTCACATATTACTCCTGGCTGAACTGGATGTCATGCTCAGAGATGTTCATATATTACTCCTGGCTGAACTGGGTGTCCTGCTCAGAGATGTTCACATATTACTCCTGGCTAAACTAGGTGTTGTGCTCAGAGATGTTCACATATTACTCCTGGCTGAACTGGGTGTCGTGCTCAGAGATGTTCACATATTACTCCTGGATGAACTGGGTGTTTTACTCAGAAATGTTCACATATTACTCCTGGCTGAACTGGGTGTTATGCTCAGAGATGTTCACATATTACTCCTGGCTGAACTGGGTGTTATGCTCAGAGATGTTCACATATTACTCCTGGCTGAACTGGGTGTTTTACTCAGAAATGTTCGCATATTACTATTCCTGTTTGGAACATAGGAGCAATACTAGGCAAGTGGTCATGAGGCCATAAAATGTCCAGCCATATACACCTTCAACTAGACATACATTGTGTGCCGCCATTTCAAACACGTAATAGTGCTCACCTGCCAAAATGAACAGGGCTGTACATGACAGTCCTGCTGTAAACTTGTATCGACCCATCAAATCATCAGGCCTAGCCTTAAAGGTAGTAAGAGTAGTACTTTGTTTGACCTGTAGTGATAACTTATTCCCTAGTCCGAAAATACATTGAGTTAGAAACCCAACTCTCCAATGAGTATTGCTTATTTGGTGGTAAAGATTTAGGTTCCTAGTGTAAGTGTTTTGCAGAGTAACTGTTTTTTTTCAAAGAAAGATGAGATAAGATTGGATTGGGTGTTTCATGGCTTGAGAAGCAAGACACAGGACACCTCAGCACAGCCTGTAAGGCACTGAATATAATGAGAGCTATGCTAGTCTGTCAGGGCAATTGAATGATTTAAGGCCTTTGACTTTATTGCTACAGTATCTTTGGTGCCTTCCTAGCTGAGCAATATGCTTTGATTTATACTCACCAAAGGAGCATTGTATTCAGTGATGGGTCCGATGAAGGAAGAATACACTGGTAGGATGTGTTCTTTGGCTATTGAAGATATTCCCTTGGTAATCAACTGGACCAGATAAAAGTATTTCCTGACTATGGTGGAAACATGATACTTGACTGTGAGACAGTTGTCCACATAAGTACCTAGGTTTCTTATAACTGTGTCTGTCCGAAGAGGCATACCATTTAAAACCTATAAGGTGGGAAGAGCAATTTGTTTTTGCCAAATACTACTCTGCTACACTTTTTTGCATTTAACTTGAGACCATTTTCAGTATGTATGGGATGTGCATATTCTAACCATTGCTGGAGCTGTTTAGTATCACTGGATGGGTGGATAACAGTACTCAGTTTGCAGTCATCACCAAACTTAGTGAACCACATTTCTTGGATATTGGACTGAATGTGTGAATATATACCAGATCAGAGTTTGTCTGTCAGTACTTCTGATAGTTCTGTAGTGATAATGTTTGGTCATAGCATAATAATGATTGGGCATGTGGTATTCCTGAGAAGAAATATTGCTCTCCTGTGTATCTTGTATCACCAGTTATGTAAGTACACATACTCTGAGGTGTTTATTTTCATTTATTTTGATATAACTTTAGTAATTCTAGTGTGTGCTTTGTATAAAAAGATTTTCAGAGCTGTTACACTCACTGTGATATTCTTCTGTACTTTTCTAATGTTGTTTGCTGCACATTTAAATATTAAAATTAGTGCAGTACCAATGGTGCAGCAGGCAGCACAGGATGTGGGTTCTATTCTCATACCAGGTAGATAGACTGCTGACACTGCAGTGCAGTTTAAGAGCTGCACTATTGAGTGAGTTGTCCTTTGGATGAGACATTAAACTGAGGTACTATCTGCCTAAGTTGGTGGATGAAAAAAGAGTAAGTGAAGTTCCCCAATTCCCTGGCCAAATTTCCCACAATAGTATAAATACCAACTTAGGTCTCCTCTGAAAAGTAGCTACTAGGCCAGTGAGACAAACTCAGTCAACAAATAGTAAGTAAGTAAATAAATAAATGAATAAAAATAGATGCCACTGTCTCCTTATTCAAGTGCAATAACACTAAAGTGTGGTTACCTTTATTTCCACTGAATATTGGTAAGATATAATAAATGTGTACAGCAGTTCACGTGTGTAACCTGAGTGTCTGACCCTTGTTCTGTAAAGTGCACCAGTTATAATATCACAAACCCTGTACTCAATGGATGTCATATAACACCCATTAACAGATACCCAATACTGACTGAGAGGATGGATGGTGTTGTGAATACAGGGTTATTCATTAGCCCACTAGAACTCTTCATTACTCTGAAATCTTGGCTCCTGTGGATGCTATTAATTGGGTTTGGAAATAATCCAGTCTGTTAGCAGTTTTTATTACTGTAAAATAGTCCCTTTAAAGTTTTTTCCCAGTAGAGGGCACTGCTGAGTAAAACAGCAAAACACTGACGAGAACAGTTCTGTTTTTCATGGGGTATGTAGCTCCTGGTAGGTAATGCTGTTATGTATTTCTCTGTGTTCAATCACATACGGTGACCAGTGACCAAACTGTCATATGAAACCATTAAGTAGTTTATCTAAAACATAATTCATCCTTGAGGCTTCTACCATTATTTGCAGATGCCAATGCCATTAGTTAATAATGCTTTCAATGACATGGGAAAACAATGGCACTGTTCATGGCGATCTATTTCACAGAGAGAGAGAGAGAGAGAGAGAGAGAGAGTAGAAAAAAGAAAAGAATTAGCAGTAACACTGCCTGTTTTGTCCCCTAAACAGCCTGATTTGTTTGCTTTGGGACATCACTGGGACGATGCTCTGCTTAGCACTCAAAATGCATGTAATAAAAGATGTGAGTGGGTGTTTATATCAAAATGTGTGCAGAGTTGTCCTGTCATGGTGCTGAATGTATTGTTTAGGATAGCTTCTGCATGAACATAAAGTATGCTGGCCACTGTCTTTCAAGAGGAAATAAGTAGCTGGCAAAGTCCATAGAAACACAACAGAAAATGTGCTTTATTTTTCTCAAATGATGCCTAACGTTCTATTGTGTGCTCGTGCATTTTAAGTCTGGGATGACAGGAGAAGCTGAGGCTTTTTACAATTAATTGGTATGGTGATAAGTGAGTGGGCTAGGCAGTTTCTTTTACATTTCAGATGAAGAATAGTTATTTGCCAGTGTACCACCTATTTGGCATTTGTTTTTAAAAGTGCTGTCTGCTAAACTAAAGGAATTGCTACTGGAAAGAACTGTGAATAAATAGATTCAGTGAAGCATGAATCTTTGATGTGCAGTTTGCTGGACAGCATTCACAAATAGTACATTTAATTGAATTCTGTAATCCTACTTCCATGCGTTGCTGCAAGCATGGCGATAACTGTTTAATGCTGACGGCACAGGAGCAGTGCCCCCTGATATGCAGCTATAATCATATTCCTCTGAGCAAAATGGAGTCATTTAAATGTAGAAATTTTAGGGAACTAACTGGTCCTGGAGTCAGAAGAACTATGTGTTTATTCATGTAAACATAGTTGCTAGTTTTTAGTGACCACGTAGAAAAAAGTGCAAAGTAATAATAATTATAGATACCTTCCAATGGCTGACAGCTTCTGACAGCAACATTTTAATAGTTTTTAGAAAAAAAGTAATTTTTACTTTTAAAATCAAGCAGAAACAAGACAGTATCGATACACTAATTAACAAGAAAATGAAGGTTTGACCTTAATTGCAATGTAAAGCATCAGATCATATGGGGAGCAAACTAAATTAACAATGTGAGCAAATCATTAACAGATATATTCCATTACAGTAACACACCTCCTGGTAAGCATTAAAGATGCCTTGCAGTCACATCTGTACACAGGGTGCATATCAGCCAAGGGCTTGTGAGGTGGAAAGCACCCAATGTTATCAGGCAGAAATTCTACTGTTCGGAAGGCAAACAGCCAAAGGCAGTTTGACCCAGAACATTTTCGGAATAAAGGACAGGAAGATTCGGATTCAAACTGGATCTCAACACGCAAGTAGTAGGAAAAGCTGTGCAATGGCTAAAACGTTCATCCCCATTGTGTAACTTTAGCCTGTGATCTGAGATGAAGAATAGAGAAAGTTATAATGCATCTTTTGGAGTGTGGCACCTTTTATTATTGCATGGAAAATATAGGTTTATAGGTTCATAGGTAGGTACTAGGCTATCTGCCCGAAGGTATTTATAAGCCTAGCCAGAATGTTTTGGCTTTCGCCGCCCCCTTAGATTAGTTCCCTGTGCCTCTGTCCAGCGGAGCCATTGAAGTGATCCCCGGGGTAAACTTTCTGTTTCCCATCAACTCATCAAGGTTTCTCTTGAAGAGTGTTAGTGAGCAGCTCTGCCTAATGTAGATTGGAATCCTGTTCCAAAGCATGGGAAGTCTCTGGGACAGGAATTTATCCCTCCAGCACGTCCTGTTTATTGTTGTGGTGAGGTTTAGATCCCTAGAGCATGTGGCTCGAGGGGATAAGATTTTCTTTAGGTGGAGCATGTCCATCAATTCTCGGTTGGACATGGCCTTGTATGTCAGGCAGAGATCACCTCTGAGCAGGCAGTATGCAACCAAGTACAGCTGGAGTTTCTTCAGTTGAGCTGCATAGGGCATCTATTTGAGGGCAGTAATCCTCTTGGTGAGGTACTTCTGTGGTCTTTCCAGCTGTTGCAGGTGTCTTGTAAGGTACATCCCAAATGGGGCGTTGTACTCTATGATGGGTCTGATGAGTGATGAGTAGAGGGGCACAATGACCTCTTTTGATCTGGATGCGATTATGATTAGGTGGGCCACATAGAATGATTTTCTAACCATTTTGGCAATGTGATTATCAAAGGAGAGATTACTATCTACTTGGGTCCCCAGATCCCTTATTACGTTTTCCATATTTAGGGGGCTACCACCTTTGTGGTAGATTGTAGGTAGTTTCTTATTTCCAAAGGGAATAACTATACACTTTTTAGCATTTAGCTTGAGGCCATGATTTTGACACCAGGTATCCGTCTCAATGAGACCCTTTTGGAGGATGTCTGTGTCAGCTGGTGAGTCAATTATAGCCCCTAGTTTGCAGTCATCTGCAGACTTGGTCAGCCATAGTCCTCCTGTGTTTGTCTGTACCTCTGAGAAGTATATGCCGAACAGGAGGGGTCCTAGGACTGAGCCCTGGGGAATGACACTTGCAACCGGTTTAGAGTCAGACCTAGCTCCCGCAACTCTCACCATGTGAGTTCTGGCCATAAGCCAATTGGCAACCCATCTTGTGACATAGGGGTTTATGTTCAGGCTGGTGAGCTTGTCTATAATACCAGAATGGGGAATGGTGTTGAAGGCCTTTGCGAGGTCTAGGTAGGCTGTGTGTACTACCTTTCCCTCATCTATAGCCTTGGTAACTGTCTCAAAGAAGTCCACCAGGTTTAGGAGGCATGATCTGCCCTTAACAAAGCCGAACTGGGTAGGGTCCAGTGTTTGGAGGTTCCCAATGTCTCTGTTAATGAGAAATAAACATATTTTCCTAGATACAGGCAGGGAAATCTAGTATTTATTGTTAAATGTTATATTCAATGTTTAAAAAGAAGACTGCAGAGCTTCTAAGGCATGAAGCACATAGATGGCTGAGTATAAATGAGAAAAGGTTATATATATTTACATGTTGTTTAGATTTGGGTTAAGAAGATGATCTGTAAGCAGCTTCGAATCTTGTTAGTGGATTTGTCGGTATTTTGTTTGAACAGATTAAAATGTAATGACTGGTTAAAAGTTAACGGTGATATATATATATATATATATATAGATATATAGATATATATAAAAATGCAACATTAATAGACTGGTGAGGTGTCTGTTGATTATTAGCTGCCTCTTGGATTTGAACATCTGACCTATATCCTACTGCTGCTGGGTACAAGTTTATTTGCTTTAAAATGCCTAATTAAAAAAAAAAGTACTCTAACCCTTTGGGAGAAATCTGCCTGATAAAAACAAAAGTAGGTGATGATCAGACATGAAGATGAGGAGGTGATCATGACTTAGGTACAAGAAGATGCAACATAAACATGCTACAAGAAGAACAGAAGTGCAAATTCTTATTTATAAATAGATTTATTGGATTATTTGTATTTTCATGTTCTTCCTTTTATCCTGTCTGCTTCTAACAAATTAAACATTACACAGATGCCTACAGATACATCAGATGTACCCATGTATCCTAAAATCCCTTTGGTTTGCACTACAGTACAAAATGGTTAGTATGCAACATGTTACCACTGAAAGGAAGGCATCTATTTCATTTTATACTAAATGGCAATTTTATCTTGGAAAATCCAAAATGTTCTGCTTATGTTTTATGATATCATATACTGGAGTTATGTAAGCATATCTTGTTAGGTACATCTCACTACAAATTGTGCTCTTTAAGTGTCCTTATCACAGAAGTACTCATTTCATGCTATTGACACCTGTAAGCCTCAGTGTTACAGTTACAGAATCGATCTGTCTTTTATGCTCAGTTTTTCCACTTGCAGGAAGACTGGAGAAGGACAAAAAATGCTGTTGCAGCACACAAGACATTTGATGAAATTTAAACTAAATACACTTTTGGCTCTGCTCAATATTGTCTTCATATGTACCCAGTTAGAAATGAAAGCAATCATTGCACTTTTTGCAAGTCTTGTGGAACATTTATAAGGAGACCCTGGACCACATGAAATTAGATATCATTTATATATTAATGAATAAATAAATAGGTACTTGTTGACAGCAGACAAGGTCAAATACAGAACAATAAGTTTGAAAACCAGAGCATGCTGTCTAGTAAAAGTAAACTGCTGCTTTAACAATATTTAGAAAAAGACCCTACCAAAACATTGAAAGACAGTACTGCAAAGAGGAAACAAACATTGCAAAACATGATTCGGCAACATGACTATTGCAAACCAGTTCATCGTAAAGCTTTCATTAAACACCATGGCTCCTTCTTGAATTCCTCAGTAATATAAAGGTGTGTACAAAGAGCGTGTGGCAACCAGCATGTCACCTGAGTACAGCAGATTGCATTTTTTTGAACATCATGCATGCAACTTCAAATATGATTAAAATGTGGTTGCAACCTTGACAAAAGAAAGCCATATCACCAATACTAAATTGTAGACTCAGGGAAACAAGCAAAATGTAACAATGAAAAATGCCATGTATTTTATTTCTTAGACTGGACTGTTTTCATGAAATGCTGCACACTTCAATTTTATACATTTAAATAAAATGTACTGTTTCTTTAATTGTTGTAATATGATGTACTATTTTTATTATGTCTCTCATATTTATAATTTATTATTTATTCCATTCTTTATTCTGTATCAATTGTTTGTAATATAGACCAAATGTATTTATTTTTTTAAACTGTTACTGTTCTTTGGAGCATTTCTTCCTGAGCCTCCCCTGAAAATGGATTATTTTATGCCCCGTCGGACCTTCTTGGTAAACAAATAGAAATAAATTAAATAATAAAATTGCTGAACATTTAAAAGACCTGATTTTACTATTAAGGATTAAAGGCAGCAACATCTTAAGCTTAGTATACTGATCTGTATCAATGTTCCAAAACTTTATAAAAAAGTAAAGGGATACTGTCAAACTTAAAGTAAATAACAGACCCTTAACTTTATTACAAGAAAAATGCACAAATATGTAAAAAAGAAATGAATGCAGCATATTTTGTACCTGATCCTTTTTTCTAGCTGTTTGGAAGACTAACCTATGTCTGTTCACCACTCATTTAAACATTTAATGGCAATGAACATAAAGCATTATAACACATTGGGAGAATGGCGAAAGTCCGACTCTTTCTTTTTTTTTTTTTGCGACTGATGGGAAATTAATGAAAAATGCTGTTAAGTAATACTTCCATGCAAATGAAAATAAATCTGGGAAACCATGAAACAATAAAAAATGTGTATAAATAAAATATTATAACCCAATATCACATTGATGCCTTTTCTATTCAGTTAAGTTAAGCTTTACTGTAGTGCAGATGCCTTGCAAAGTATTCAGCATTTTAATGGGAACACTTACATAGAACATTAAGTTACTGCTGCTGATACAACAAAATATCTCCAAATGTTATAAACATATTTCTAAAATATGCTGTTGATGCTGGAAATGGGTGGGGGGACAGGGTAATCAGACCAAACTTGAATGTAACATCTGCTACAGGTTAAGGTCAGGGGCTAATTTGTCCCTATTAGGTCACTGTGTAATTTCAAAGTCTTGAAATAGTGTATTATTTAGGTGAAAGTAGATATTTAATTTCTTAACTGCTGCCATGTGTATCATGCATGGATTTTCTACAAACATAGTGAACTGTTTAATACTAAAGGCAGGGGAGCAGAATCCTGATATGCACCTGTAATCCTACCACTCTAACCAAAATGGATGCCATTAAAAGTATAACATCTTAAGGAACTAACCAGTGCTTGAACCAGAAGTACGATGTATTTATTCATGTATATATAGTCGCTAATTTTCAATGACCACCTAAAAAAGAGCAATGTAGTAATAATTACAAATATGTGTCAATCATGGATAACTTCTGTCAGCAACATTTTAATACTCTAGTGCAGTGGCTAGCACTGTTGCCTTGCAGCAAGCAGCAAGGCGTTCTCCAGTTCAGTTCTCAGATGGGATATCTTTGGCGCAGACTCTGTATGCCTCCCTGTGTTCATGTGAGCTTTCTGTGGGTGCTACAGTCACTGCCCACATTGCAAAGACATGTGGTTGGTAAATTGGTGCTGTCTAAATTGTCTATAGGCCTGTCAATCTACTTCTGTTTCTCCTCTTGACCAGTAAGCTTCAACACCATGAATGGTGGTGGCCTTTTACGGGGTTATTACAGGAGTCACTTGTAACTCATAAGTGCGAATGTAAGGGACTACTGCAAGAAAATTAGTTTATTGTTAAGATATTCAAACACAAAGAAAATTAGTAAGTCATTGTACCAGCTTTAGAAGTATTATTGAAAAAGACACCTTTGTTAAATCTCAGTATTGTGTTTAATACGGGTGTATATTAGTTTGCCGAAGGTTTTTTCCATGAATACCATCCTGTCGACCCCTATTCAATGAAATTCACTTCTGCAATTTGTGGAATTTACCAAGGCAAGGAAAGAATTGCCCCGCAGTACAATGGAACACACAACTAATGAAATCAAACCCACCCAAGTGGGGGGCTTCGCCCCCACACCCCCCTAACTATATATACCAACTCTGATATCTCACTACAGTGGGGAGAGGGCAAAGTATTGTAGATGGTCAGCTACTTCCTAGCCCTTAGTAAATTCAGTGAATTGCGGAAGTGAATTTCACTGAATAGGGGTCAACGGAGAGGTGTTTGCTGACAAAAACTTTAGGCGAACTAATATAGACCCATTTTAATACTGGTTAGGAAATATTCACACTTTCCAAATAACTGGTTCCTTCTCAGTATTGTGTTTAAAACTGGTTAGGAAATATTCACATTTTCCATTTAACTGCTTCCTAATTAGGAACTACTTTTTCCTTCAAAACTTTAAAATTATTAGGAAAGATATCCTTTCTAAAAAAAAATTTAAAAATATTAAACCTTCACTCGTGTCTTTTCTAAGTGCAAAAATGCTGACCAGTGTGGGCATTATAGCTTAGTAATGGACCCTCTGGGAGTGGGGAATGCAACACCACTGGGGAGTATATTACTTTCTTATAATGTCAACTCTGTCAGGCGTTACTTCTTAGATGATGCATTATCTTCAGTGATTTGTTTACTTTTGGCTGGCATGATGGCTGAAAAACTGAGTGCTAGGTCAGCTTACCTACATAGTTGTTAAATACATAAATAAATTAGAAAGCAAATAATAAGTAATTAAATAAATTAGATTACATATTATATCACCATTATCTAGATTCTTGTTAGATGAGAAGTGTTTGAAGTTGTTAAAATTAAATATGCTGTGATTCCAGTTATTCTCAGTAGGGGTAATGTACAATTATCAAATATGGGATGGATAAGGCCAGTCTAACACCAAATCCATCCATCCATCCATCCATCTACAATCCCTTTTTCCATTTTTACACATGAGGTCAGGGTGTCACTTCAACAGTGACAATCAACTAGAGCCAAGGTTTACACCACTGGGTGGCTAGACCTGCCATGGAATCTAACACCAAATGTCTGTAATAGGTTAATTCAAACACAAAAAGGGAAACTGGTTAAGTTTAAAATGGCCTGCAAGGGCAACTAGTGTAATACTTACCTATGACCTTATGAATCTTATAAGAGTTTCTGCAACATTCTATAACTATTTCTGTCATATGAGCAATGTTATAAAATGTCTGATCAGTTAGTTACATGATTATATTAGGACACTACTTACATTTTTCAGAGAGTATTTTCTTAGACATGGATAAAAAACATAAGTACATCACTTGCCTCAACACATATCAGAAAACATGGACTACAGGAGTGATGTGATACTATTTATTGCAACAACCAAGGATCTATAGTTATTTGAGTTTTGGGACTAACAGCAGCCCTTCATCAGGAGTCAATAAAAGCAATCAGTTAAACTCCTGAAGAAGGGGGTCCTCATAGTTTAAAACCTTAAGCAGCTGTATTGGGAAACCTATGTTGGTCCAAAATTTCTGTGTTTCAGTCTTTTATGTTCGTGGATCAGCATGGTGTTTCTCTCTTTTTTGTATCCACATGTTAGATAAATTAATGCTATATTTGTATATAATTATATAGATATAGATATAGATATATACTGATATAGATACAAACCATCAAATAAATAAATAAACTGTAGTATGCTTTCTGGTATACAT
>NC_056737.1:1085240468-1085308939 GCF_019279795.1 Protopterus annectens | reverse complement strand
GACAATGACTGAGTCATACTTGTACTTGCTGTGGAGTGACCTGAGTGCTTGTGTAAAGTGGCGGATTCTAGCACCTGACAGGTAGCTAACTGTGATCATTCCTTGTTCAGTCTGGTGAGAGGGACGCCAGTGTGTCTGACTATGGAGTCACCTATAACAAGTGTGTCTGGCATTGTGTTTGGCCTTAAGGGCTGTGACTGTTTAGCACACTGACTTTGAGAACTATGTGTTGCATGTCTTATGTCTTGAGGTGGCAGTTGCTTGGGTGTCTGCTTTGGAGGCCTCTGTAGTTTTGGTAGATTTTTGATCAGTGCCTCCGAGTATGTCTTTGTGTGTTTATGTGTTTGTTTTGCAGTTGTGATAGTTCTATGTGAAACTGGGTTTGTGGTGTGCGTGGTTTCCTTCTCCTCCTGTCTGGTCTTGCCAGTCCTGAGTTGAGAGAGCTCAGCCTCCAGTTTGGCTATATAGTTGCATCTCTCACATGTATTTGTGTTTTGTGGGAGAAGGAGTGGGTTGTCTGTGTACATGAGGCAATTGTAACATTGCCTCAAGATGCCCAGATTCACCAGCTGAACAGGAGAGGACGCTAGCAACTGACCCTTCGACATGCTAGAAAAAGTGAAAAAGTTTGCTGAGTAACTGAGTCAGAAGGTACCTATAGGGAAATGGGTATTCAAGGGGATTCTAGGCTAATGTAGTACTTTGTTTAGTATACAAGTACTTTACCTATATAAAAATGCTTTAGGAGCAAGTGCTGAGCTATTGAGATAGAGAATAGACTGTTTAGATTGCAAGTAGAGAAGTTCTAAGGGAAAAATTGAAGAGCAGACTTTACGGAGCCAGAAATAGTTTAACCTCTTCTAACCGGCGCTGCCCGATGGTACTCTATGGGCAACTCCGCGCTAAATCGCGCAAAAGTGGGCTTTATAGCAGGGGGTTGAAAAGACCTAGGAATTGACCCAAAATGGCCAATAGACTACAAGTTTCTGGCTGGAACCACTGCTCTATGGACAAATAGGCTGCTCAGTGCTCCCCACTCCCACTGGTGAACAAAGAAGCTTCCCTTTATCCAAATAAGGATATGGAATAGCACAGAAACCAAGCCAAAGCCCAGAGATCAGCAAACTCTGAAGACTGGATTATTCTAGTTCAGTAAGGCGGGAAAACAGGATTTTTTTTTTTTTTTTTTTTTTTTTTGAAGGGGTCTGTCCGTTTTGGAGATTCGCATGTATTTACTTGTTGCCGTTTTTTCTAAGTTTGTTTTTGTGTGAGACACGGGTCTATATTAGTTCGCCAAAGGTTTTTTCTGTGAACACCATCCTGTCGACCTCCTATTCAGTGAAATTCACTTCCGCAATTTGTGGAATTTACCAAGGCAAGGAAACAATTGCCCCACAGCACAACGGAACCAACAACTAATGAAATCAAACCCACCCAAGTGGGGGGGCTTTGCCCCCACACTCCCCTAACTTTATATATATATATATATATATACCAACTCTGATATCTCACTACAGTGGGGAGAGGGCAAAGTATTGTAGATGGTCAACTACTTCCTAGCCCTTAGTAAATTCAGTGAATTGTGGAAGTGAATTTCACTGAATAGGGGTCAACGGAGAGGTGTTTGCTGACAAAAACTTTCGGCGAACTAATATAGACCCATTTAATACTGGTTAGGAAATATTAACACTTTCCAAATAAATGGTTCCTTCCCAGTATTGTGCTTAATACTGGTTCTGAAATATTCACATTTTCCATTTAACTGGTTCCTAATTAGGAACTACTTTTCCCTCCAAAACTTTAAAATTATTAGTAAAGATATCCTTTCTAAAAAAAAATTAAAAATATTAAACCATCACTTTTGTCTTTTCTAAGTGCAAGAATGCTGACCAGTGTGGGCATTATAGCCTAGTAATGAACCATCTGGGAGTGGGGATGCAACACCACTGGGAAGTATATTACTTTCTTATAATGCCAACTCTGTCAGGCGTTACTTCTTAAATGATGCATAATCTTCAGTGATTTGTTTACATTTGGCTGGCATGATGGCTGAAAAACTGAGTGTTAGGTCAGCTTACCTACCTAGTTGTTAAATACATAAATAAATTAGAAAGCAAATAATAAGTAATTAAATAAATTAGATTACATATTATATCACCATTATCTAGATTCTTGTTAGATGAGAAGTGTTTGAAGTTGTTAAAATTAAATATGCTGTGATTCCAGTTATTCTCACCAGGGGTAATGTACAATTATCAAATATGGGATGGATAAGGCCAGTCTAACACCAAATCCGTCCATCCATCCATCCATCTACAATCCCTTTTTCCATTTTTACACATGGGGTCAGGGTGTCACTTCAACAGTGACAATCAACTAGAGCCAGGGTTTACACCACCGGGTGGCTAGACCTGCCACGGAATCTAACACCAAATGTCTGTAATAGGTTAATTCAAACACAAAAAGGGAAACTGGTTAAGTTTAAAATGGCCTGCAAGGGCAACTAGTGTAATACTTACCTATGACCTTATGAATCTTATAAGAGTTCCTGCAACATTCTATAACTATTTCTGTCATATGAGCAATGTTATAAAATGTCTGATCAGTTAGTTACATGATTATATTAGGACACTACTTACATTTTTCAGAGAGTATTTTAGACATGGATAAAAAACATAAGTACATCACTTGTCTCAACACATATCAGAAAACATGGAATACAGGAGTGATGTGATACCATTTATTGCAACAACCAAGGATCTATAGTTATTTGAGTTTTGGGACTAACAGCAGCCCTTCATCAGGAGTCAATAAAAGCAATCAGTTAAACTCCTGAAGAAGGGGGTCCTCATAGTTTAAAACCTTAAGCAGCTGTATTGGGAAACCTATGTTGGTCCAAAATTTCTGTGTTTCAATCTTTTATGTTCGTGGATCAGCATGGTGTTTCTCTCTTTTTTGTATCCACATGTTAGATAAATTAATGCTATATTTGTATATAATTATATAGATATAGATATAGATATAGATATATACTGATATAGATACAAACCATCAAATAAATAAATAAACTGTAGTATGCTTTCTGGTATACATATTATCCAGTTTTTTTGTTTTAAACATATACATAATCATTATGAATAAGGCCTGAAGTTTGAAGTAATCACTAAGCAGACACGCATCAAAAACACAAGACTGCAAATAGGAAATAAATGTTCCTGGATTTCTAACTCGATAGCTAAACCTCGGGCAGTGTTACTTATACATTTCATTGTTTGTCAGTGAATTTTCCTTGACAAATAAATTGTAGAAAAAGATATCTCAAAGAAAGGAATCAAGCATTTGTTAATGCATTGATTGAAATTTGTATTGTCGAGGGTGAACACAGAGATTATTGGATGAAAATGATGCTTAACGATCTGAACTGAGATGTTTACTCATACTATTTTTCATATATGCACTATACTTAAAATAGAGAAGGTATCTATCGATATATATATATATATATATATATATATATATATACACACACACACACACACACACACACACACATATATATATATATATATATATATATATATATATATATATATATATATATATATATATATATATATATATATATATGTATATTGCATTAAACTTCTTTTAGGACTGCAGTTTGCAGATCTCTTGTAGGTTTATAACTTCAGGAAAGAATTCCATACTCCTATTATTTCAACTCTGTACGCTCTTTAACATTGAGATCACACTTGTCTAACAGAGAATATTGACACTGAGATTGTTTTGCAATCACTATTGTCATATCAAAGCAATGATTTCCCAGACATACAAAGTGGAATTTCATTGTGTGACTAATCAGAGGTGGTTAGAAGGTATGCCGTTTATGCTGAAGATTAATAAATCATTATAACTTGGATGTTGTATTCCCCTCCGTAAATACTGTTAGTGATTTAATGACCTTGACTTTTTCTGTCATTCTGTTAGTTTTGTAGTGAAAAGGTAAAGTGAGAAGGTGGGTTTGCTGGGTCTTGATGCTTAACATTTTACAGTACATCATCATCATTAAAACTTTGCACTACCAGATATCCAGATAACATAACATATTTTAAAAGGAAAACTAACCCGAGAGTCTGTTTCATATTTCATATTGTCACTGTTGCCTTCTTTCTTGTACACAAGGACTGGATGGTAACACTAACAGATGTGAGTTTCTAGAATGTGTCACTGTGAATGTACATGTGTGATATATACACACACACACACATATATATATATATATATATATATATATATATATATTTGTGTGTGTGTATGTTTATATACACTCACATGTATGCATGTGTGTGTGTGTGTGTGTGTGTGTGTGTGTGTGTGTGTATACATGTGTATGTATTCATGCATGCTTGTGTGTGCATGTTTATATACACTCACGTGTGTGCATGTGTATGTGTGTGTGTGGCATGTGCAGTAATATTTTTGTTGGCACTGGGAAAATTTTCCTATAGCACATGCTAAGCATGTGTCATACAGTAACTTGAGCATGACATTTTATTACTTACACTGCTTGTAAATATGTTCAATATTTCTTAAATCTAATCCTAAAAAATCCCAGAGTTCTTACATCATATTCATTTAAGAAAAATAGCAGAGTCCTCATCTGAACTCATTCTACATAAATAATGAGCCATAAACATAAAGGAGTGTTTTGCGGAGAGGGTTACCCATTGTGGTTTGATTCTTGCAGCCTGTTTGCATTTGTGTAATATGAAGCTACTAGATATGTTTCAGGAACTGCATGAAGATGCCATCCAGTATTATATTAGCATAAATGGCCAGTTGTTTGAGATGATTGATGTTAGGGACTGCGTCCCACAGAGTGTTCTACTATCCCATTACTTGGCTGTCTCTCTTCAGTTACATAAAAGCACTGTTCAAGCCTGTCAATATACACGCCATTTTCTTCTTTACATTTACTAGATATTCACAGAGACTTGAATTTATTTTAAAGTCTTTATTAAAAATTACAGCAAAAACACTGACAGCCGTTTGATGAAAAAAAACCAAAACACTCTCACATTGAAATAGACATCATGAGCAACAGTAAACTTCTCTTCCTCTGAAACTGTTATTTATTGAAAATGAACCTGACAATCCATAAATCTATAAACAGACATGCTGGGATTCCTAATCAGGCAGCATACAGTGAAGCACTGACAAGTGGTTATCTGAAGTGTATAACAACTCAAAGACAAATACATAATGCATTTGCCAAAAGCTTATAATAGCCAGTAGACAGGATTGTTTGTTTTTAGGGGCAGCCCAGGAGCACTGACTGGTGAAGTACCTCAGTCAGACTCACGTCAGGCAGACAAAGGCTGAGCGAATTCAAAGCTGTACAACATGAAGCTCATTAGCAGCTCATAGCCTTACTTATTTGCACTAAGTACTAAACAAACCATTGTAACCCGACACAGTGCATTTCACACACATGTGCCTGCAAAAGACAAGTCAAGTAAAGACAAGTAAAATTAAAATGCATTCATAGTTAAAATTTTGACATTAAAATCATATAATTTATGATATGTAGTTTATTCACAGCTACATAATAAACACATTGTAAACAATCAACAAAACAAATATACTAAGGATTGTACCAAAAGAACATGTCTCATATGATGAAGCTCCTGTTTACTGCAATTGATTCCTTTCTTTATACCATGATTGCTCTGGGATGCAGGATACACACACACACACACACACACACACACACACACACACACACACACACACACACACACACACACACACACTTGACAAGTATTTATTCTAAACATAAATTCATAACTTTTTAATTATGTTTTTCAACTATGTATTTTAAACAAATATTTATTTTAAACATAAATATAAATTCATAACACTTGACCAAACTTATAAAATTGATTTATTTATTGTATGATGTAAGTACATGTATTTCAGTAAGAGCCTACATATTTTTAATGTAAGCAACACATGCAGCACATTATTTAGGAGCTTCATTTTTTGAAATCTAAGTAACAGGGAAGCATTAACTTAATCGATGTACCATTTACCAATTACTAATCAAGCAGCACAGTTTACGTGTGTAATTAACTGAAGGGAAGTGGAGAGTGGAACAGGTTTTATACCACAGTGTGATGTAACTGTATGTGGTCTGAAGAAGTCTCGCTATAAGCAAGATGAAAAGCGCTTAACAGAAATAAAGTGTAGTAGGTTTTTACAACTGGATTGTGCTTTTTATATTACAACATTGGGACATTTTATAGCTGGAATACTTGGTTTTCCTTTGGATTACTTCTGGACTTTGCCTGGTTTGTGAAAGGAATACTTGGTTTTTCTTTGGATTACTTCTGGACTGTGCTTGGTTTGTGAAGGGGTCTGTCCATTTTGGTGATTCGCATGTATTTATCTGTTGCCATTTTTTTCTAAGTTTGTTTTTGTGTGAGGCATGGAAAGTACCCCAAACACCATCCAGTCAGCTATCGAAATGGATGAAATGGATGAAAAAGGAACAATGACAGCCTTGGTTGGGCGTTTATCACAGCAATTAGAGGTACTTTTAAGGGTGGACTCTTTGTCTACCAGTATAACAACTTCTCATCTTCCGGTGAGCACATAAGCTGCTTCAGTATCAACTGTTCATCCTTGTTGTACCAACAGCAATTCTGAAACTTTGCCCAATCTGAGCACTCACACAATACTCATGGGTGTTGTAAACGCAGTAAATGGTGAAGTTAATTTACAACAGGACAACGGGAATCCTGTTGATTCAAGTAATGAACCCTTGGGGCTTATTGAAGCTCCATCCAAGGGCTTGAACGCCTGGTTCAAAGATGTTCCAACGTTTCAAGAGCCCACAAGTAGTAGACAACTGGATATGAAGCAACTGGCTGAAGGGTTACCGAACATAACAGTTAACCTTAAACTGTTGGATTCCAAGTTACTAAAATTCAAAAAGTTGCTACTCGAAGTTGCATATTTTAAGTAGTGTGTAAGTGAGGGTCTAGTCCCTAAGGGGCTCAGATCGTGGCAATACCCGAATGGGCTGGTGGAAGGTTCTAACTTCCACAAAGACTTAATAATGCTTTTTAATAAGCATGGAATGGAACTTCTTGAACTGATGAGCAAACACTATCAACAGGCAGCGGAGGAATTGATGAAGGAAGCAACTATTTTGGGTGAAATTATCAAGAAGGACTTGGACTTTTCACGTTATAAATTCAAATATGAAATATGTTTTTCAAGCATAGACCAGTACTTAGGAAAATTGAAGGAAACAAAGGTAAAAAAACTAAAAAGAGACAGGGAAGCATATGAAACAGGCAAAGCCTACCCAAAACCCCCCACTTCACAATCTGGTCCATTGACGAAGGGCCTTTCAATGGAGGCTGAATTTGTAATGCATAATCAGCAGAACAATAGGACTAGTAACAATGAAAGTGGTGCTATACAAAGGGGTCCTTCTGGGACTATACAAAATGGGGCCGGTTTGAATTATAACACTTCTACGAAAAGGAAGACGCAACAAGGGGGTTCCCATCTATCCCAGAAGGGGAAGGAAATTCTCGGAAACAGGCCTCAGGCTACAACCTGAGGCAGGGTCTACCTTGGGTTGTGTACAATTCGACGAATAATCAGTACCCATGACGGAGGTAATGGAGTCATCTTCGAACAATTGTGAAATTATTCTCAATACAGAAGGTGACTTTAAAATTTTCAATTTCTCTAGTCTCAAAGTGGATGCTGTTTTAAATGATTTACTTGCAAAAGGACAGACTTTCGTACCATCTAGAAAAGCTGAAATATCTGAGACTGTTATAGACTTGAAATTGTTTACCCGGAAACTGAACCTAAAATTTTTGTTTGGTAATGATAATTATGAAAAGAAACCATTTCATACTGGTAGTACTTACTGCCCGCCCCTACACCCTACACTAGATACATTTGAACAGGTATGTGAGTTGGATTTGTACAATCTTATCAACCAACATAAGCATTTCATGGGTAGCTTCCATAACATAACATCTGAGGAGAAAGAAGCCCTCAAACTGATACAACAGACAGATGTTAGAGTGATGCAACCTGACAAGGGTGGGGGGTTGGTGATATTGGACAAGCACGAATACCAACAAAAAATGGGGAAAGTTCTTGACAGTGAGGTGTACGCTGAAGTATCACGGAATTAATTAAATATTGCTTATATGAGAATACGTTCCTCAATGGAAGAAATGTTTATTGAGGCCAGGTTAGATGTAGACTCTTTCAATTTTCTGAATATGCCAGTTCCTAAGATCCCTATTCTGTTCGGTATTCAGAAAATTCATAAGTCTGTTTCTGATCCACCCATGAGGCCGTTAGTCAATGCGAGAAACAGCATGACATATGTATGTGCAAAGTACGTGGACAAGATTTTGAAAAAATATGTAGGGCAACAGGAACAAATTTGCAAAGACTCGTGGTCTTTTCTGGCCAATATAAAAAACCTCCAGTTTAATGTCAACTTGAATTTTTTAACGACTGACGTTAAGGACCTGTACTCATCAATCCCTCATATGGAAGGTATTGAGTGGGTAAGTCTATTGATGCACAGTTTAGGGGCACCTGCATCTGAAATAGGACTAGTGGAGGAATTGTTGGACATTATCTTGTCCAACAATTTTATCACCTTTGATAATAAGTACTATATACAAAAAATAGGTGTGGCAATGGGCTCCCCGTTTGGAGCCAGTTTTGCCAACCTGGTGATGGCATACTGGGAAAAGGAGTTCCTAAGAAAGGTTCCTCACATTGCAAGGCAGATACATTTTTATACACGATTTCTGGATGACATTTTTATGTTAATTGACAGGGACGAAAACAATGCCATCCAGTTAGTGTCATATTTGAACAATACAACAAGTTTTTGGAGTTTACTTACACTTTTAATACGGACAGAATAGCTTACCTGGACATTGATTTAAAGAAGGATTTGAAATACAACTCTTATACAGCTCGAATATTCAGAAAGTACACTTATTCTAATATGTTTCTGCATTTTAGTAGCTGTCACCCTCTGCCCCAGAAATGATCAGTGGTGAAGGGGCAGCTTGTGAGGGCAGCTCGTATGGTCCCAAATGAGGAAGACTTTTTAATAGAGTGTGAAAAACCTAGAGAAATGTTCTCTAAGATAGGATACCCTGAATGACTGGTAAAGGACCTACCTGTGGAAGTGGTTAACTAAAGTCAGAGGGGGTTTTACCGACCCATTTTCGGGGTGGAGGACATGCTCCAATCAAATTAATCAGAAAGGCATAGTAATGCAAGAGACCCAATAGGCCTGTCTGACTTTATTATTTTATACAGATTGGGCGGGTATTCTATAATGAACATCATAAGTAAGAATTGGGACCTAATTCGGTCTGATAGTGTTTTATCTGGTAAACTACAAGGGCCACCTAAAACAATTTTTAGAAAAGGAAAAAAAACCTAAAGAACCTGTCAGAAGGAAATAAAAGAAAAGTACTCTTTGTTAATCCTAAAGGAATGTGTAAATGCCAGATGTGCCCTTATTGTCCCTACATTGATACAGGTCAGAACTTTTCTATCTGTGGGCAGGAGTACAGTACTAAATGCAAATTCAGCTGTAACTCCAAGGGTGTGGTTTACTTAGCTTCATGTAAATCATGCTCTGCGTCCTCTATCGATAAAAACAACAGGAAACTTAGGTAAAGGGTGTATGAACACCTTTATGATATTAGGAAGTGTAAACTAGAAAATGCCTTAGCCAGACATATAGGTGAACACCCGAACCACTCATTTGGTTTATGAGCAATAGATAGTGTTGCAACAGATGGGAGAGGCAGTCCAATTGCTTTACTCATGGAAAAATTAGAATTGTCCTGGCAACTAAGAACCTGTGCCTGTCATGCCCCTGGTTTGAATGAAATTTATTCAATAGCTTGTATATTGAAATTGAAGAGCCTTTCAAGATAACTTATTCATGAAGTCACAAACTGAAACATGCATTCTAGAGGGAACATAGAACATTTTGTCGAATTCCTTTCTCTCCCCTCCATCCCCCCCTTTTCCCTTGCCTTTCCTCAGCCCTGCTTATTCATTTATTATTCAGCATTCCTGAATGCACATTATCAGGTAACTTAGGACTAGCGCTGTTTGTTTTATAAACTACAGGAAATGTACTTCAGACAGCTTTGTTAGATAAGACTTGTTAGATATTTAAATTTATTTAAATACTGCATGCTTCAAGCAAATAGATGTAACAATTTTGGTAGAGGTGATTTGTGTATTAATGTCTTGATTTATTTATGTATTAAGGTATGTTATAAGTAATAGACTTAGTAGAAGTGAAACATTTTAAATATGTATTCTTAACTATGCATTTTAAACAAGTATTTATTCTAAACATAAATTCATAACTTTTTAATTATGTTTTTCAGCTATGTATTTTAAACAAGTATTTATTTTAAAAATAAATATAAATTCATAACACTTGACACAAACTTATAAAATTGATTTAATTATTGTACGATGTAAGTACATTTATTTCAGTAAGAGCCTACATATTTTTAATGTAAGCAACACACACGGCACATTATTTACGAGTTTCATTTATTGAAATCTAAGTAACAGGGAAGCACTAACTTAATCGATGTACCATTTACCAATTACTAATCAAGCAGCGCAGTTTATGTGTGTAATTAACTGAAGGGAAGTGGAGAGTGGAACCAGGTTTTATACCACAGTGTGATGTAACTGTATGTGGTCTGAAGAAGTCTCGCTATAAGCAAGATGAAAAGCGCTTAACAGAAATGAAGTGTAGTAGGTTTTTACAACTGGATTATGTTCTTTTATTTTACCACAGTGGAACATTTTATAGCTGGAATACGTGTTTTTCCTTTGGATTACTTCTGGACTGTGCCTGGTTTGTGAAAGAAATACTTGGTTTTCTTTTTCGATTACTTCTGGACTGTGCCTGGTTTGTGAAGGGGTCTGTCCAATTTGGAGATTCAGATGTATTTACTTGTTGCCGTTTTTTTCTAAGTTTGTTTTTGTGTGAGGCACGGGTCTATATTAGTTCGCCAAAGGTTTTTTCTGTGAACACCATCCTGTCGACCCCCTATTCAGTGAAATTCACTTCTGCAATTTGTGGAATTTACCAAGGCAAGGAAACAATTGCCCCACAGCACAATGGAACCCACAATTAATGAAATCAAACCCACCCAATTGGGGGGGGCTTTGCCCTCACACCCCCCTAACTTTATATATATATATATATATATATATATATATATATATATATATATATATATACCAACTCTGATATCTCACTACAGTGGGGAGAGGGCAAAGTATTGTAGATAATCAACTACTTCCCAGCCCTTAGTAAATTCAGTGAATTGCGGAAGTGAATTTCACTGAATAGGGGTCAACGGAGAGGTGTTTGCTGACAAAAACTTTCGGCGAACTAATATAGACCCATTTAATACTGGTTAGGAAATATTCACACTTTCCAAATAACTGGTTCCGTCCCAGTATTGTGCTTAATACTGGTTCTGAAATATTCACATTTTCCATTTAACTGGTTCCTAATTAGGAACTACTTTTCCCTCCAAAACTTTAAAATTATTAGTAAAGATATCCTTTCTAAAAAAAATTAAAAATATTAAACCATCACTTTTGTCTTTTCTAAGTGCAAGAATGTTTACCAGTGTGGGCATTATAGCCTAGTAATGAACCATCTGGGAGTGGGGATGCAACACCACTGGGAAGTATATTACTTTCTTATAATGCCAACTCTGTCAGGCGTTAATTCTTAAATGATGCCTAATCTTCAGTGATTTGTTTACATTTGGAAATACACCACCAAAAAGCACCAAAGTGCAAGGAAGGCACCAGTGCACAACTTGCTTCACCACAAAAACGAAAAACAGGAATCCATTAAAAAGGTTTATTTCTCTCTCTAGCGCCTCAGCCACCAACAGCCTTCAAGGAGTAACAATCAATACATACCACACAATATATATACATCATCAATTGACAATTAAACATTTAAACAATTAATGTGCTTAAAATTTAAAGCCATACAATACTTTCTAAAGAATACTCTTCCAGCAAAATTCTACATTCAAACCTTTGGGTATCAAAGTATTATATTTTAGTATAAAAATAGCCTCTTTTTTTAAAAGCAGACATCTAATTTTGTCTTTATCATAATCACATACAAAAATCTGTTGTAAAACAGTTGCTTTTAAACCCACAGGGTTACCATTGTGATATTCTTTAAAATGTTGGGCCACAGGACTCTCATCTCTATTATTCCGAATGTCTCTTAAGTGTTCCAACAATCTCACTTTAAACATTCTTTTTGTTTGTCCAATATAAAATTTGTCACAATCACACTTTATTTCATAAACTACCCCTTCCGTTCTACAATTATAGGCACCATTAGGTGAAAAAGGAATATTATTAATATAGGAAAAAAATTTTCTGTATAGCAGCATATACTACATTTCCCACAAGGCTTTAAACCTCTTTCCTGAATTTGCAAGGGCAATCTAATTGCAGGTCTAGTAAACCTAGTATGAACTAACAAATCCTTAATATTTCTTCCCCTCTTATAGGAAAAGACTACCTTCTTATTAACTAGACCTGTCAATTCTTCAAAATTCCTTAAAAATTCCCAAAATTATAAAAAGCAATGCCTGATATTCCTACTACAAATATTGTATGTAGAAACTATAAAGAATTTCTCTGACTCTACATTATTATTCACCCCATTATTTTGCTTATTCCTAAAAGATATAATATTTCTATTATTATATCTAATATTAAATACCTTTTGGATATCTTTATCAATTAATCTGATGTCATACTTTCTAGTAATAAACATATTTCTCGTTTGTTCAATTTCCTTCAATTACTTTCATCATTACATAATCTAGAAATTCTTAAAAACTCTCCATAAGGTAAAGAGTCCATGGTATGTGTAGGGTGACAGCTAGTGCCCATTAAAAATTCATTAACTATTCCAAATTTCCTATGAATACTAGTGATGATGTTTTTTCCTTTTTGTCCACATAAATTAATATCCAAAAATGAGACTTTCGGCCCATATTGTAAACCATCAAATATTATACCGAATCTATTAACTTGAATTTCCTGCACAAAAGTATGTAGTGAATGAAAACCATCTTCACATAAAAATACCAATCATCTATATTGGCATACATGGGTGCAAATGGTATGTATGCCAATATTTTTATGGGTTTGGTGGAAAAGGAATGTATTTATAATAAATTGTTTTTCCAAAATCATGTCAGGCTCTATTTCAGATACATAGATGATTTGGTATTTTTATGTGAAGATGGTTTTCATTCACTACATACTTTTGTGCAGGAAATTTAAGTTAATAGATTCGGTATAATATTTGATGGTTTACAATATGGGCCGAAAGTCTCATTTTTGGATATTAATTTATGTGGACAAAAAGGAAAAAACATCATCACTAGTATTCAGAGGAAATTTGGAACAGTTAATGAATTTTTAATGGGCACTAGCTGTCACCCTACACATACCATGGACTCTTTACCTTATGGAGAGTTTTTAAGAATTTCTAGATTATGTAATGATGAAAGTAATTTTTTGAAGGAAATTGAACAAACGAGAAATATGTTTATTACTAGAAAGTATGACATCAGATTAATTGATAAAGATATCCAAAAGGTATTTAATATTAGATATAATAATAATAGAAATATTAGATCTTTTAGGAATAAGCAAAATAATGGGGTGAATAATAATGTAGAGTCAGAGAAATTCTTTATAGTTTCTACATACAATATTTGTAGTAGGAATATCAGGCATTGCTTTTTATAATTTTGGGAATTTTTAAGGAATTTTGAAGAATTGACAGGTCTAGTTAATAAGAAGGTAGTCTTTTCCTATAAGAGGGGAAGAAATATTAAGGATTTGTTAGTTCATACTAGGTTTACTAGACCTGCAATTAGATTGCCCTTGCAAATTCAGGAAAGAGGTTTTAAGCCTTGTGGGAAATGTAGTATATGCTGCTATACAGAAATTTTTTTCCCTATATTAATAATATTCCTTTTTCACCTAATGGTGCCTATAATTGTAGAATGGAAGGGGTAGTTTATGTAATAAAGTGTGATTGTGACAAATTTTATATTGGACAAACAAAAAGAATGTTTAAAGTGAGATTGTTGGAACACTTAAGAGACATTCGGAATAATAGGGATGAGAGTCCTGTGGCCCAACATTTTAAAGAATATCACAATGGTAACCCTGTGGGTTTAAAAGCAACTGTTTTACAACAGATTTTTGTATGCGATTATGATAAAGACAAAATTAGATGTCTGCTTTTAAAAAAAGAGGCTATTTTTATACTAAAATATAATACTTTGGTACCCAAAGGTTTGAATGTAGAATTTTGCTGGAAGAGTATTCTTTAGAAAGTATTGTATGGCTTTAAATTTTAAGCACATTAATTGTTTAAATGTTTAATTGTCAATTGATGATGTATATATATTTTGTGGTATGTATTGATTGTTACTCCTTGAAAGCTATTTGTTTACATTTGGCTGGCATGATGGCTGAGTGTTAGGTCAGCTTACCTACCTAGTTGTTAAATACATAAATAAATTAGAAAGCAAATAATAAGTAATTAAATAAATTAGATTATATATTATATCACCATTATCTAGATTCTTGTTAGATGAGAAGTGTTTGAAGTTGTTAAAATTAAATATGCTGTGATTCCAGTTATTCTCACTAGGGGTAATGTACAATTATCAAATATGGGATGGATAAGGCCAGTCTAACACCAAATCCATCCATCCATCCATCTACAATCCCTGTTTCCATTCTTACACATGGGGTCAGGGTGTCACTTCAACAGTGACAATCAACTAGAGCCAGGGTTTACACCACCGGGTGGCTAGACCTGTCATGGAGTCTAACACCAAATGCCTGTAATAGGTTAATTCAAACACAAAAAGGGAAACTGGTTAAGTTTCAAATGGCCTGCAATGGCAACTAGTGTAATACTTACATATGAACTTATGAATCTTATAAGAGTTCCTGCAACATTCTATAACTATTTCTGTCATATGAGCAATGTTATAAAATGTCTGATCAGTTAGTTACATGATTATGTTAGGACACTACTTACATTTTTCAGAGAGCATTTTAGACATGGATAACAAACATAAAAGTACATCACTTGCCTCAACACATATCAGAAAACATGGAATACAGGAGTGATGTGATACCATTTATTGCAACAACCAAGGATCTATACTTAGTTTTGGGACTAATAGCAGCCCTTCGTCAGGAGTCAATAAAAGCAATCAGTTAAACTCCTGACGAGGGGGTCCTCTTAGTTTAAAACCTTAAGCAGCTGTATTGGGAAACCTATGTTGGTCCAAAATTTCTGTGTTTCAATCTTTTATGTTCATGGATCAGCATGGTGTTTCTCTCTTTTTTGTATCCACATGTTAGATAAATTAATGCTATATTTGTATATAATTAGATAGATATAGATATAGATATATATTGATATAGATACAAACCATCAAATAAATAAATAAACTGTAGTATGCTTTCTGGTATACATATTATCCAGTTTTTTGTT
The DNA here is from genome assembly GCF_019279795.1 of Protopterus annectens. NCBI lineage: Eukaryota > Metazoa > Chordata > Ceratodontiformes > Protopteridae > Protopterus > Protopterus annectens. The sequence goes on along the minus strand of NC_056737.1, from coordinate 1,085,293,251 downwards.
TTAAACATATACATAATCATTATGAATAAGGCCTGAAGTTTGAAGTAATCACTAAGTAGACACACATCAAAAACACAACAAGACTGCAAATAGGAAATAAATGTTCCTGGATTTCTAACTCGATAGCTAAACCTCGGGCAGTGTTACTTATACATTTCACTGTTTGTCAGTGAATTTTCCTTGACAAATAAATTGTAGAAAAAGATATCTCAAAGAAAGGAATCAAGCATTTGTTAATGCATTGATTGAAATTTGTATTGTCGAGGGTGAACACAGAGATTATTGGATGAAAATGATGCTTAACGATCTGAACTGAGATGTTTACTCATAATATTTTTCATATATGCACTATGCTTAAAATAGAGAAGGTATATATATATATATATATATATATATATATATATATACAAACATATATATTTATATATATATATATATATATATATATATATATATATATATATAGACATATATATATATAGACATATATATACAGAAGGTATATATAGAGAGAAGGTATATATATATATATATATATATATATATATTGTGTATGTATATATATATATATATATATATATATATATATATATATATATATATATATATATATATATATATATATATATTTATATATATATATATATATATATATATATATATATATATATATCTATATATATATATATATATATATAGACATATATACTGCATTAAACTTCTTTTAGGACTGCAGTTTGCAGATCTCTTGTAGGTTTATAACTTCAGGAAAGAATTCCATACTCCTATTATTTCAACTCTGTACGCTCTTCAACATTGAGATCACACTTGTCTACCCCAGAATATTGACACTTTGAGATTGTTTTGCAATCACTATTGTCATATCAAAGCAATGATTTCCCAGACATACAAAGTGGAATTTCGTTGCCTGGCTAATCAGAGGTGGTTAGAAGATATGCCGTTTATGCTGAAGATTAATAAATCATTATAACTTGGATGTTGTATTCCCCTCCGTAAAGACTGTTAGTGATTTAATGACCTTGACTTTTTCTGTCATTCTGTCAGTTTTGTAGTGAAAAGGTAAAGTGAGAAGGTGGGTTTGCTGGGTCTTGATGCTTAACATTTTACAGTACATCATCATCAGTAAAAGTTTGCACTACCAGATATCCAGATAACATAAGATATTTTAAAAAGAAAACTAACCCGAGAGTCTGTTTCATATTTCATATTGTCACTGTTGCCTTCTTTCTTGTACACAAGGACTGGATGGTAACACTAACAGATGTGAGTTTCTAGAATGTGTCACTGTGAATGTACATGTGTGATATATATACACACACACACACACACACATATATATATATATATATATATATATATATATATATATATATATATATATACACACATATATATTTGTGCATGTGTGTGTGTGTGTGTGTGTGTGGCATGTGCAGTAATATTTTTGTTGGCACTGGGGAGATTTTCCTATAGCACATGCTAAGCATGTGTCATACAGTAACTTGAGCATGGCATTTTATTACCTACACTGCTTGTAAATATGTTCAATATTTCTTAAATCTAATCCTAAAAAATCCCAGAGTTCTTACATCATATTCATTTAAGAAAAATAGCAGAGTCCTCATCTGAACTCATTCTACATAAATAATGAGCCATAAACATAAAGGAGTGTTTTGCGGAGAGGGTTACCCATTGTGGTTTGATTCTTGCAGCCTGTTTGCATTTGTGTAATATGAAGCTACTAGATATGTTTCAGGAACTGCATGAAGATGTCATCCAGTATTATATTAGCATAAATGGCCAGTTGTTTGAGATGATTGATGTTAGGGACTGCGTCCCACAGAGTGTTCTACTATCCCATTACTTGGCTGTCTCTCTTCAGTTACCATAAAAGCACTGTTCAAGCCTATCAATCTACACACCATTTTCTTATTTACGTTTACTAGATATTCACAGAGACTTGAATTTAGTTTAAAGTCTTTATTAAAAATTACAGCAAAAACAGTGACAGTCTTTTGATGATAAAAAAAAAACACTCTCACATTGAAATAGACATCATGAGCAACAGTAAACTTCTCTTCCTTTGAAACTGTTATTTATTGAAAATGAACCTGACAATCCATGAAGCTATAAACAGACATGCTGGGATTCCTAATCAGGCAGCATAGAGTGAAGCACTGACAAGTGGTTATCTGAAGTGTATAACAACTCAAAGACAAATACATAATGCATTTGCCAAAAGCTTATAATAGCCAGTAGACAGGATTGTTTGTTTTTAGGGGCATCCCAGTAGCACTGACTGGTGAAGTACCTCAGTCAGACTCGCGTCAGGCACACAAAGGCTGAGGGAATTCAAAGCTGTACAACATGAAGCTCATTAGCAGCTCATAGCCTTACTTATTTGCACTAAGTACTAAACAAACCATTGTAACCCAACACAGTGCATTTCACACCCATGTGCCTGTAAAAGACAAGTAAACTTAAAATGCATTCATAGTTAAAATTTTAACATTAAAATCATGGAATTTATGCTATGTAGTTTATTCACAACTACATAATAAACCCACTGTAAACAATCAACAAAACAAATATACTAAGGATTGTACCAAAAGAACATGTCTCATATGATGAAGCTCCTGTTTACTACAATTGATTCCTTTCTTTATACCATGATTGCTCTGGGATGCAGCATAGACACACACACACACACACACACACTCACACACACACACACACACACACACACACACACACACTTGACCATCAATTACAACCCTGTGTATGACGCTGAACATTCATAAGTTTGCTTGTGATAAAATGAATGAAGAAATATTTATTGACCAAGAAGTATATTTCAGTTCACTGCTATTAGAACCATACAGTGCATTCCATTGCACCTCCATGCCCTCCCAACCTCATACCTCAAGAATTTGAGATGAAGACCAAAAAAATCAGGACCAAATTCTCTTTCTCTTCTGTACTTATAAAGTTGCATTAGCAAGCATTTTCTGAAGGACCCAAAGTCTGCAACCCACATACCTGTCATTATTTAGTGACTGCAAACCAAACTGCAGAGTAACTGACCACAGCATTAACTGCTTTCACTTATGCTGCTCAACCACCAATAGAAATATCACTCAACATAGTTGTTCATGGCTAGAAGGTGCTGCGAGTCAAAGATTTATGAGGGGATTGTAGTTGAAAATGACAGCGGAGTAAAAGGTGATGTAGTCTACCTAAACTTCAGCAAAGGTGTTTTTTGAATTGCAAGTAATGCAGCTTGTCACAGAGCACTTGCACATTGTGCACACATGTGCAGCTCAACTGTATGAGCCTATGGATTTTACATCCCTAATGTTTGTCCCCAGAAAAAGCTCTGCTCTTTAGCCATCTTGTGTGACAGTGCCATTATGTGGCTCATGGTATATGGGCTCTTTTGACACTGTGCAACATATTAAAGTGCAAAACTGCAAAGTTTCAGAACAAGGTGACATTCTGTATGGTATTAAGTATGTGATTTTGCAGTTATTTTATGGTTTGAGAGAGGTGTCTGGAGTAAAGATTTATCAGCATTTGTGTGGTGAGGTGCATTACTTAAACTGTCCAGAGATGTCTGCTTCCAAAGGATGCTGAAGAGTGCCCATTTGTGTGGTGAAGTGCATTACTTAAACTGTCCAGAGATGTTTGTTTCCAAAGGATGCTGAAGAGTGCCCATTTGTTTGGTGAGGTGCATTACTTAAACTGTCCAGAGATGTCTGCTTCCAAAGGATGCTGAAGAGTGCCCATTTGTGTGGTGAGGTGCATTACTTAAACTGTCCAGAGATGTCTACTTCCAAAGGATGCTGATGAGTGCCCAGTTCTTTGGTGAGGTGCATTACTTAAACTGTCCAGAGATGTCTGCTTCCAAAGGATGCTGAAGAGTACCCATTTGTGTGGTGAGGTGCATTAATTAAACTATCCAGAGATGTCTGCTTCCAAAGGATGCTGAAGAGTGCCCATTTATGCTAGGAGTGCCATCATGTTCAGATAAGCCTCATACTTTTAGGTGACTGTAAAGAATATGTGTACTTCAATGTCTTAACTACTACCCTTTCCACTATGTGAATCTTATTGTATGTTTACATCAAGGGGCACATGTCCCCTTCACCTGCCTACCTTGTGAATAACCCTGTGATTGTCAGCCCACCATACAGAGTCAACCCTCTCCTGCATGTTCCTGTAGTACCTAACAGAGAGGCTCGCCTGCAACATCAATGCTGTTAGTGGCCATAATCATGCACGCAATGCAGCCATATCCTAGCATACAGTGAGGCTCGGCTGCAACATCAATGCTGTTAGTGGGCATAATCATACACGCAGTGCAGCCATATCCTAGCATACGGTGAGGCTCGGCTGCAACATCAATGCCGTTACTGGGCATAATCATACACACAGTGCAGCCATATCCTAGCATATGGTGAGGCTCGGCTGCAACATCAATGCTGTTAGTGGGCATAATCATACATGCAGTGCAGCCATATCCTAGCATACCTTGAGGCTTGGCTGCAACATCAATGCTGTTAGTGGGCATAATCATACATGCAGTGCAGCCATATCCTAGCATACCTTGAGGCTTGGCTGCAACATCAATGCTGTTAGTGGGCATAATCATACATGCAGTGCAGTCATATCCTAGCATATGGTGAGGCTCGGCTGCAACATCAGTGCTGTTAGTGGGCATAATCATACACGCAGTGCAGCCATATCCTAGCATATCGATAACATGAACAATAATGCAAACATTATGGCATGGAAGAGACTATCTGAGAACTGGCACAGGGGCTCACCAGGGACATCCACACTGATGGGCATGGATGGGTTTTTGATGCCCCTGAGTAGTAAAGCAGATACAGTGTCAGTCCTTGGAGGTGTGGATGATGATGTTTGGATGGCCCACCCTCACATCTCAGTGGGTGATACGCCATGCTAATAATGTATACAGCAGATGTCTGTATACTACTGTTACATATACAGTGGGTAGGCTCACCTTATTTTCACACTGCTTTTTTATTTTTTATTTTGCATAGGACTATCCATAGTGCAGCAACAGTATTCTGGCAGAGAACTTATGTTTGTCATGTTTGTCTGGTATTGTGTAAGCACCAGTGGAATGCATGCCACACGGTCACACTTGCATCACATGTAACCATGTTCACATTGGTATTTCAATATTGTGCATTCACAGGCCAGACCAATGTAGTGGGGACACATGTAGAGGCTAGAGCAGGACAAATGGCTAATGTTGGGACCCATGCTGGGTTATCAATGTTGCTGAAACACTTATACTGACATCTTAGTCAGAGGCAACAGGGGCACTGTAGGTGTTATCTTCAGTGGTTATATACTTTCTGTAAAGGGTGATCATACAACTGCTTTCATGGATGAACCTGCAGCTGTTTAGTCTGAGGACTCACTGTCCTTGCAGGTGAGGATAGACTTCTCCTGGGCATGAGCTCCACCAGCACCCCACAGGACTTCTGCAGAAGATAAGTGCACTTTGTCAGATGTAGGTCTACTCACTATAATATAGTAGCATAGGAGTTCCAGATGCTATCATCTGTCACAATTGGCTCTTGACATGTGGGAACACTCAGAATCAAACCATTGACATGCAGTGTCATCCAGACACAGTCTACTGCTGCAGAGTCAAGCTTGGAGCAAACTGTTGTGTTTTGTGGCATTTGGAATGATGCTGCCTCAGTATCAGCAGCTCCAAGATATATCGTTTCAAGTCCCAAACATTCTGCTTCTGACAATAATTAATCCAATATAACCTTCTGCATTATTTCCCACAACATGACAGTAAACCTATGGGTCTGTCCTACTCCATTTTCCATTACAGCAGGTATAACAAGTGCATGTGTGCAGTCTGGAAGAATCTCCCCATATTTGTATGACCCAGTAAATAGATATACTGGTACTGTAAGTTCATGCTGAAGTGTTCTCAGGTCATTATTACTAATTCTGTCTCCTCATTGTGCTTTGTTTGAAACCAGTTTGCGCAGTTGTTTTTCAGTATAATCTCATTTGATTCCACTGTCTGAGGTTATGGGTGCAGTAGACAATCTCGAAATGAAACGTCAAATTTCAGTATTTCGAGACTGAATAGTCGAAAGTGCAGTTCCACAAAACTGCACTTTGTCAAATGTGGAAATGTCGAATCCGCTATCGTAGTGTCGCATTCGTGACATGTGGTGTGGTTTGTAGATTTATCTGGGGTTTCAGGTAAGTGGTGTTTGTATAAGGGTATTGGGTAGGGATTTTTGTGTGTGTGTGTAGTGGTGTTTTTTGTGTGTTTGTGTGTTTAGTGAGACCTTGACGTTAGTATATTTAAGTAGGGGGGTGTGTGGGGCTTGCCCGCCCCATGGATGGTACAGGATGGCTTGCCCCCCTGCTTACAGGTAGGGTAGGTGTGTTTCTGTGTTATGTTGTGTTTGTGTGTGTTGTTTTGTTTGTTTTTTTAGTGTAGTTAGGTAGGTGTATGTGTGTGTGTGTTTGTGTGCTGGTGTGTGTGTGTGTGTGTGTGTGTGTGTGTGTGTGTGTGTGTGTGTGTGTGTGTGTGTGTGTGTGTGTGTGTGTGGTCGCGATTGTGCTTTTCGCAATTTTGGGTTTTTGGGTATGTGGGTTTTCTACTATTCAGTCTCAAAATACTGAAATTCGACATTTCAGTATTTTGAGAGTGTCTTGTGAATCTGAGATTGCCTGGATGTCACTAGGACAAGTTATCACCCTCTTTCTGAAGCCAAACTGCCTTTGCATAAGATTTTGTAAATATATCTATAATCTGTTGTATCTGAGAATAAATTTTAGACTCGAGACAGTTTATCAGTTTGTGAGTCTTTACTCCTACCACATCTTATCTGTCTATAAAATGGTTTTCTATAATGCTCTATATCTTTATATAAATTTTCTTCAATTTTTTCTTGATCTTATCTCACTCTAATGTTTAATTTGTGTGTTCGGTTTGTTTATTTCAATTTTCGGAGTTGTAGTTCTACCTGTTTTCCATTTTTTATATTTTTGTCTATCATCTTAAACAAATATCTTGTTCTTATGGAAATATATCCTTCTGAAGTTGTGTCCCTAGATCCTGATGTTAACTTTTTTTTTTTTTGCATTCAATTTCTCTTTCAAAACTTTTCACATTCCATCTGCAGTTTTCCACCAAAAGCATCACTCCAATTATTTAACATTTGTTTACCAGGAAAGTCTGACTTGCAACAAGTCCAATTTTCAGAGGAGGCCCAGGGTGAAATGCTCCAGATAAATGTATTTGTAATGTTGGAGGAAACCAACATGAATGCAAGGAGGACATACAGACTCCACACAGAAGGCGCTCCAGCCAAGAATTGAACCAGAGAACTTCTTGCTGTAAGGCGACAATGCTACCGGTCACCACTGTGACTTACTGTTTTGATGCTATATAATCTGTCATTGATCTTTTCTGCATTGGTTTAGGTTTCAGTTTGGCAGAATTATCTAGCAACAAATTAACCTTTACAACCCCATGATCACTGCACATCAACAATGGAAAAACTTGACATAAAGTAACAGTAATTTATTTAGAAATACAAACAATATCTAGAATGTTTCCTTCCCTGGTAGACTTTTTTTACAATCCAAATCAACTGTTGTTCCTGAGCAGCATACATTGTAAATTATTTCCTTTCTAATGTTTATTCCGGTTTGTTTCTGGCAAATTTAAGTCCCAATCGACCATTAATTTTTCCTCCAGTATTTCATGTAAAAAATGTATGAATTCCTCTAGGTCATCAGCACCTGAATTTGGTGATCTATATGCTCCAACAATTATTATACATTCAAGAGTTGTTTCTATTGTCACAGTTACACAGTCTGTAGTATTGCTGCTATCACTGAACATGAATCACAGGTCTCAAACTATTTTTAAACTGTTTTTAATCCCTATCATAACACCCCCACTTGATTTTTTGTTTGAATGTCTGTTACAGTAAAACATTTATACCCTAACTGAACTGGTTTCCAGTCATTGTTCTTTAACTATGTTTCCCAAACAATATAAACATAAATCTAATGGGGATTTTTCCAATGAAAAGCTTTATTATTAGTGCTCCTAGCATTAACAACTATCAGAGTTGCATCAAATGTTGCTATCTGTGAACTGTTACATTTTTGACCTAACAAAAATCCTGTCTTGTGTTTGTCAAATATTGCAAAATATCTGCTGCAAAAATTATCTTTTCTGAGCTTGAGGAGTGCATCCCATCCTATCTAAACACATGCCCAAGATTAGACTCAGATGCTACTCACACATTTCCATTTTTTGAATGGGGCATTTTTTTCATGTAGGTATTTACCCCAAAAATCTTTTCATTCATGGTGACCTCGCTCTTCTTTCCATTAGTGATTTGTAAAAATAGGTCCAAACATCTATACAGGCTATGCCAGTGATCATGAACCTTTTGGGCTCAGCGTGTCAAAAATTCAGAAAATGCTTATCTTGACTCTGCTGGCATGTCACCCCCCCAAGAACAAAAGAGAAACAATTCTTTACATATTCATTTATTTAAAAAATACAGTCCAATCATGTGTGCTGCTATGCATTATAAAATTAAAAGAAAAATTAGTGACTTACAATAGAGAAAACAATATACGCACTGATATTGGGCTTAAAATAGTGCATCAAAAAATTACCCTACTTTTAATAGTAATTTTGAATTGAACTGAAAAAATATGAAACACATTGCATTTGATTTGATTAACATCAGTTAATGACTTTTTTGTTGCTGAGTTTTAATAGATAAGAGCAGGGCCACATATTTCTTGTATTTTTGTTCATTCAGTTTCCTTGGTAACTCGAGTGTTGGTAAACGCTGATGTGCCACCCAGAACATCATGGTGTGTACCTTTGACATGCATGTCATAGGTTTGCCATCACTGGGCTATGCTAAGAGGGTTGCAAGTTCCCTACTAACAGTCAGAGAGTCCTGTGGATAAGATCATCTGTAGCAACATGAATAAAAATAGATCCATACTTCCTAACATTAAAGCATAAGGCCTTTCTCACATCCTCTATTTTTGCTCCTGGCAAGCATAAATCTGTTCAATGTTCATTATCTTCTCTTCAAATGTAAGAATAAGTTCCTCTAGTAATTGAATGTCCAATTACAAGAATATCTTTTCTGACTAGATCTGAAGAATCTTCAACTTCTAATTCAGTAATATCTGCTCTATCAATTGTTACAATGGAATGATATTCATCACCATTAGTCTTATTAATCCCGCTGTTTCCATTGCTTATTACATTTCCAAGCATACAGTTCTCATCCAGCTGTCTTTGTACATCCACAGATTGAACAAGTTGCCAACTTCTTTCTTTCTCCTCTTTTTTTTCTTACATCAGTGTTCTTCAATCCTTCCATGTTCAGTTTTGATTTCTTCCTTTTTACCTCCCCCGTGCCTCTTTTTTCTATCTTCTATTTTGGAAAATGATGCCTTTTACTGTAGACTGAAGGTTTTCTCAAAGAAATATGTTATTATTCCCTGTAATCTGTGTGTTACACTGTACAAAATGTTTGTGCTTTAGCAAATCATTAATGGTGTACTCATTTAAGGAATCCATTTTCAGCTGGAAACAAATAAAGAATTGTAAAAGAAACAGATAATTAAAATTAGTTACCACAGAATTCAAAGAGATTTTAAATCAGCTTCTGTGAAAAAAATCACACAAAGAATATACAACTAAATATTAAATTAAGTAGAATAAAGTCATTACTTTGACTGTGCCAGCTGTGAAAATTGCACAAAAGTTGGAACTGTTTTACATCGTGTGCGAATATAAGCAGTAGCTTCTGATCACTATTGCTTGCAGTCACACCTCTTTTTAACAGAGAAGATAATTACTGGACTATGCTTTCTGCAGTCTGTGTGAATTTATATCTTATTAGGCCCCCTAGGGATGGCTAGATTTTGCCTGTCTAAAACCTATTCCTTTCTAACAACAAACAATGAAAATTAGAGTTAAAGCAGCAAAATAAAAACCAAAGTAAATCTTCTTGTCTACAAGCTATCCCTTTCCTTCTTCAAACAGTGGAAAACAGTGGTAAAAAATAAAATATAAATCAAAATAAATCTTCTCTTATCATCCAACTGCACAGTCAATCACAAATCAACATAGATAAACTCTGGCTTTTTCAGACATGATGGAGATGGAAGAAACAAATACTACATTGTCTCTGACTGTCATTTATTTATGTAGTTTCTTTTACATTTACGTCTGTAGTACAAAAGTTATAGCTTTCAGGCTCATCCTTCTATTCGAAGAGTGCTTAATGTTTGTTAATGGACACACTTTATTTTGAGCATACAGCCACAGAAATCAGAATCAGATTTGAAGAGTCTCACTAAATATTGATTACATGTAACAAGTTCCCAGACCTGGTTATTACAGATATTATTATGAATAAATGAGTCCAGTCAACAGTACAGATTTGCAGTGCTAGTTCTTCACAGATCTATAACAAGTCCTACCTGAACTTCTGTCCAGACTCTGTACGTTTGAAGCAGAGGGCAATCAGGATACCTTAAGGAGGTTCTTGCAAATGATCATGGGATGCAATCTGATTACAGTGTGTCTGATCTCTGGGAGTGACTAGATTTAGAGACAAAGGACTGAAAGGGTGATTTTTGTGCATTATACATAGGGACTAATAACAGACTCAGTTAAGTAGAGATTATATGGATAAGAACAAATAAAATGTGACTTTGCCATAATCTTCATAATAGAATCATCTGGTGCTAGTTGCAGTCTTTCAGTATAGATTAGAGTGTTACGATTATGAGCTACACACAAATTTCAGTCTGTAGTCCTGGGTCTGAGTCAGTCTTTGCTGTGTACTATGTAACCAACAAATTATACAAGCAAATTTTGCCATTTGGTCATCCCTCAAAAAGGTACTTAATAAAATAAGGCATAAACTGCCACCTAATTCATATCTTCTTGATTGTGTAACCTTCTCAGCAATTTTGTCTTAACTTCAGATGTGATAATTATAGAGTATAGCCTTCTCAGAGATTGTGTCTTAACTCCAGTTGTAATAATTACAGTGTATAATCTTCTCAGCGATTGTGGCTTACCTTTATATGTGATAGTTATACCATGTAGCCTTCTCATAGATTGGCTTAACTTCACATGTGATAGTTGCAGTTCCCTATGGACTATAATTTGTGAATTTAGGGTGCACATTGTTTTGATAAAAAAAGAAAAAAAAAGTTCAGCAAAAGAACAGATTAACTGGGACATGTATATCTGTTACGGTTATTTATTTATTTTTAAAAAATAAACATCTTTATTGAATTATCACTTATGACATAGGCAATCATATTTTCATATAAATGAAAACAAACAATATTGACATATTTTCAGTTGCAAACATTAGACATCACATATATTGTTCTACACAGTATAATCAAATCAACATTGCATAAATTGTTCAATTAATTCTTGTATTCTCTTAAACCTCATTCTTCTTCCAATATATTTTTCTGCATATATTGCTCCCAAACTTTCCATTTTTTCTATGTAATTTTCTCCTACCCCTTTCTAAAAATCCCACTTCCAGTTCTTTCATCTCTGTTATTATATTCACTACTTCTAGTATGCTTGATTTCATGTATTTATTTATGTATTTATTTGTATTTATTTTCTGGTGTACAACACTGATCTCCATGGACCATTTTCAGAGTCTCTCTTTCTGGGAGCAGAGTCTGGTTAAGTGACTTGCTGAGAATCATACAGTTACACTATGAAGGCTGAGGGAATCAAACCTTGTACCACTGGAAGAGTTGGATTTCCATTTTCTAGTTATTGCTTTTTTGACAGTCACCAGAATTAAACTCAGCAAGGCCTTACTATGTCAGGGCAATTCTGATTCTGTATCACAGCTAAAAAAAAATAATTTCCTTAGTTGCACCAATTTACTTACTCAATATTTTTGAGACAGTAGTCTGCAGGGAATTTTTGCAGTTTGCCAGCTCATTTCACTCACAAAAACATGTTCCCAAGTACTTCTTTCTTCCCCATCACATCTATAACATTTGCAGTCTACCTGAGGAAAATTCTTTAATACCGATGCAACAATTCCAAGCAAAAATCCTAAAGTTTCTAGACTTTGTTGCATATTTAGGAGCTGTATATATATCCTCACATTGTTTCTTTGTGAATTGCTTATCCTTACGCTTATCTCTTCCCAATCCTTTCTATCCTCTGCTGATTAATTCCTAGAGTTACCATGCAATATTTTATATGCCTTACTAATTATCCCTTTTTTTAAAGCAGCTTCTGTTCTAGATTCTGCTAAAAACTCTACCAGTGCTAGTCTTTCACTTATGATCCTTCTATTCATTTCTCTTTGCCTTTATTCTGATAAAAATCCTTGATAAGGAAGGCAGTCTCAAGACTACAATCCAAATGCATTCTTGGCCTCTTCCCATTCTATTACCCTTCCCTCTCTAGTTATTTGCTTTCAATACCTTGGTTCCTTTGCCATTTTTTTCAGCAAATCCCAGACATCTTTTGCCTATTCCCTGTACCCCAAAATGCAGTCATTCCTTTTGGCAGAATTTTCTTTTGCCGTTCCCGTGGTGGCTTAGTTCTTAGAATACTTTCTGCTATTTTATGAATATAATATTCTGTATGATTATTGTTATTCTCCTTAAGGATCTGCATCCAAAATATCAGTCTCTACTTATTTCTTGAGACCCCCCCCCTCATTTCATCATCATCCCTTTTCGCTTTGAATTGTAGCTTTCTGCTTGTGCTATGCATAGGAGCCTTAACTGATACTCTGAACCACCCCTTCAAATCAGATAATTCCAAACCACATTATTCTCTTGGAAGGATTAACTTATCTGGCTTCACTCTTGCCCTCTTTCCCTCCTAGATAAAATCCTTCAACTCTTTATTATTTCTTATCTACAACTTCTCCTCTGGTTGATAAAAATATGCCTGACCTGTATAAAAACTAAAGGGACTAAAAGCATTTTCACTGCTTGTATCTTGCTATCCATATCCATAAAACAGATATTTCAGTTTCTCAGTTTTTGTATTACCTTTTGTTTAGACTCTTTCAACATATCCTTAGCTGCCATAACAAAATCCTTTTCAACCCATACTCCTAAGTACTTAATTTTATCATGTCCAAATAAAAATTGGTATTGGTAAACCAATATCGGTATATCGGTATTGCTGAACCAATCAATGTGTGGGGAACATAGTTTACAACTATTGCCTTTGTTTTGTCTTCATTAATTTTGTATTACAAAAAGACCTGAAACTGTCTCCAAATGTTCCACAACACTGAAATATTCTTTTCTGGTTTTATGAGGTATAAAATAATAACATCTGTAAATAAAGCCTGAGTTTCTTGACTACCATACCAATTATATCCTTGCATTCCTGAGTCCCTTATTTTCTTTGCCAATAGTTCTAGCTATAACGCAAATAGCAAAGTGGAAGGAGGACAACCCTGCCTGGTTCCTCTTTTCAAACAAAACCTATCAGAAAGGAACCCGTCCCTCCCACTTTAATTTTTGCCTTTGATTCTTACATATATTCTCCTAATTAACCTCATTATTGTGTCAGAGAATGCAAATGCTTCCATTGCCCTGCTCATAAAATCACAGCTTACTCTGTTGAATGCTTTCTCTGCATCAAATCCCACCAACAACTGTGGTATTTCCTTACATTCTGCTTCCCTCTGGGTCATCATTGTATCATTAATGTTGTCAAATGTTTGCCTCCCCTCCACAAAACCACATTGATCCACATATATCAGTTTTAGCATCACCTTTTCAATTCTTTTAGCCATTATAGACATAAACACTTTGTAATCATGGTTTAGTATAGAAACAGGCCTGTATGAAGCTGGATCTGGATCTGATGGGTCTTTACCATCATTAGGTATTACAGCCACCACAGCTGTCTTCCAGTATGTTGGTGTGTCTCCTCCTTTTAAAATACTGAACAAAACCTTTTAGCTATATATCACTTTCTCCCCTCCTAGTTTCCAGACTTCCACAGGAATGCCATCTATCCCTGGAAACTTTCCTGTAGATTGGTTATACATTACCATTTTTATTTCACCTCCTTCTATCCTGACTGTTAGTAATTGAGCCTCATCTACCTCTAACCATGGCTTATTTAATTCTTCCATAAACATTTTCATTTGTACTTTTTCTTGATTTCTACATTTTTCTGCTTTATAAAGATTTTCATAAAATTTCTGAAATATTTCTAATACCTCTACAGGATCTCTGGTTATTTTACTTGTTATAGGTTCCCTAAGCTTGGCAACAACCCTTTCTACTTTCTGTTGCCTGAGCCATTGTGCTAAAAGTTTTTGTGCTCTGGAGTTATAATAAAAAACAATTGCTTAACAGCAATCTTTCTAAACTCATGCATATTATCCAGGTACTCACTTATTTTCTCTTTAGCACCCTGCCTGTTCTTGTTCTGTTAGATTCCTCCTTGTTCTGTAATACTTTAACCTTTGTCATTCCCTCTAAACAATTCTTATTACTTAACCATATCTCTTTTTTCTTTTATTTCCACCCTATATTTAAACTCCACTTTCATTTTATCCCTCTCTCTAACTATTTTCTGAAGAAATTTCAATCCTCCATAATAACTCTCGAATAATTTCACTACCCATTCCTTAAATTCCTCTCTGTTTAACATGTAGGTGGGGAAGCACCTGTGTCTCATTTTTATTTCATTACCCTGCATTTTTATTTTAGTTGTTATTGGCACATTATCTGCAATAGTTATTGGGTAGGTATCAAGATCTTCAATTAAATGCACATACTCCTGTGAAATATAATTTCTGTCTAGCCTAGCCCAGTTTTTCTACCTTGGGGAATATGGAAATTCTATCCGAGATCCTACTACTGAATTTACATCTTGAATACCAAATATTTTCATACATTTCTTTAAAAATCTATACTCTTTTGTTATATTTTCCCTTCTAGACCCCCAAATACATCCTCACTGTTGCAAATCAAATTCTGGTCCCCACCTATAAGTAAAATTTCCTGCTGAAAGCTGATTATTTCTACAAGAATTATCTTAAGCTTCAATGTAACTGTTTTAGGTAGAATATAAATGCATGTCAGTGTAATCCTCCTACCTTGCCAGTAGCCCCTTACTACTACAAATCTACCATCATTATCTTTTTTCCACCTTCTTTCACCATTCCCCATGTCCTTTGTCCCAGATATTCCACTGAATAAACATCCTGAAATCCTTTCTTTATCAAATTCACATGCTCAGTTCTTAACAAATATGTCTCCTGTAGCATAGCTATTTGCACTCTGCGTTTCTTAATATAGTTCACCACTCTTTCTCACAAAACTATGTACATATTCACATAATAAAGTTTAATCGTCCTAATATGAACAATTGCCCAGATTGACAGTCTTTACAGGCTTTAACTGACCTATAATGAAGGCTATCCATGCTAAATCACATGGTACAGCCTGTGCTTCTACTTACAGTTAAGTGCTGTTTGTTTTTGTCTTATCTTTATTCCTCTCCCAGCTGTAGAAAAGAACTTGAATGGTTTCAAACATTATTTTTTAGCTATTTAAATAAAAAGTATTCTGTTTTTATTTCCCTGTTATCAGCTTGCCTCCATAGAAACACGAGAGCCTGATATACAGGTGCAATCAGCTACACGCTTCTCGTGTTGCACTGTGAACATTTATTTGCTAAAGCAAAACTTTTCAATACATTCAATTCCTTTTATTTACTTGCCTATACATAAAACGTGCTGTTAGATCACACCAAGGGCTTTACTCCAGTCATTTCCCCTATGCAAAAGTAAGAATAAGCATATCAGTTTTACTTATATCATGGTCTGTATCCTTTTACAACCTGTCTCTCACCCCAGCAACCTAAGATTGCAAGCTCTTTTGTCCAGGCCATCTTCTCTTTTTTCATTGCAGTGTCTACATTTCTTACAACTAATCAAGAAGAAAGAAAGAAGACGGGAAAAGGGCACCTGTTTACTTTATTATGTCAATTACAGACACACATAACTGAAAATGCTTTACTATGCAACATGTAGTATATGACATGTTTTATAAAAGCACTGTTAAGAACAAACATTGTTTTACTTAAGTTACCTCTTTCCTTCCTCTCCCCCTCCTTAATGTTCTTCCAAACATTAATGACAAGAAGTGGGGATATGCTTTGCAGTCCCCTACAGGTTTAAAAAAGTCAAAAAAGACAAATATTTCCAGGTTTCCTTGTTCTGCCATATTTCACAAATGTAATTGATGCTTTGTGGTCCCACATTTATTCATTAATTTCTTCAATGCAGGTTTTCTTCCTGTTGAGCTTCATTTCCCAGCTCCAGTCTCTGGTTCCTTTCCAACGTACTCCTGGTTCTTCTAGTCAACTCCTGTGCTTTTTTCATCTCTCAAGCATTTTCCTTTGCAACACTGGAAAATGATTCAGTGGCAAAGTATGTCTATGAGCTATGTTATCAGAAGAATAGGAAGAAGAATCCCTTTCTGTTTTATAGCTCACTTTTTGTTGGACAAACTTTTGTATTTCCTCCTTAACATGTTCTGCATGAAAAAATGACTTTGACCCTCCAGGAAAAATATTCTGAGGATAACTGGATATAACAGCTTGAATCTCATACCTGCCTCTTGACATTCCTTGATTGCTGGAATAAATTTACTCCTCTTGTGCCCAGTACACAGCGAGTAATCTTTTTTCACAAACTCTGTACTGCCTCCAACTTTTATCACTTTGTCCTTCTGCCACAGTTTTGCCGGAATCAACTCTTTCTGCTGGCTATTATACAAGTAAGAGACTGATGTTGTTGGCTGCCTGTGTACTGGTGCAGTGAACGTATGTAGTACATGTATGTAGTGCACAAAGTGCAGGGGCATAACTGGGGGGGCAAGAGCGGCACTTTAATAGTTAAATGGGGTGCAGTGAGCACATGTAGTACATGTATTTAGTGCATGAAGTGCCATGATTATGCTCATAAAATAGTTACATTACCTCCTTCTTCAGTTCTGCTGTAGCACAAGATCCAACTTCAACAACAGTTAGAGGGGTGCTTAACAATATTTTAGGGTCGGGTCTGCAATAAAAGCAGACAGTGCTGACCAGTAGGTAGCAGCAGCAGCAGGGCATGAAACGGCTTCATTTTAATTCCTGATTCTGCCTGCTGTCTGCTAAATTACATACAGACCTTTGGTTACAGCTGCTTCCCATTATGTTACCTGCTTTCAAAATTGGCACAACACATCATATTTTTAATCTTACTTTTGACAAATTTGTAATACATGGAGTAGACAAATTTTAATGCAATAAAAAGAATTATGAGTGGATATCCAAATGTAATTACATATTATGTGTTCTTGACATAGATGCCAAGATTTACCTCTCAAGTGAATTTCTTGGAATCCATATCTAGGAGATATAATAAGTGAGTTACGATCGGTTACCTGATCATAATACTCTGTTATTAACAGGCATTTTGAGTTCAACACTGCAAAGTTTCAACATTTTGACGTTTCATGATTTTGCATTCAGTACTGACTTTCAGGCTCTGGTGCGTCTTAGAGCTTATGAAGAAATCTTGTCACATTATCAGTATTGCCTACTTGCAGATTATTAAAACATTTTTCCCCCTTCTGAGTGCTGGTTTTCCTTTTGAAGTTTATCTGTCTATCAGTCTATATATATCTATCTATCTCTCTCTCTCTCTCTATGTATCTCTGTCTCTGTCTCTCTCTCTCTCTCTATGTATATATATATATATATATATATATATATATATATATATATAGAGAGAGAGAGAGAGAGAGAGAGAAAGAGAGAGAGAGGATCATGGGAGGTCACTAGGCTGATGGCCCCAAGGCCCTTACAATCCTAGCCAAGTTTTACCCTTATTTCCATGATCAGCACCTATTACCCTGTCTGAGAGGAACTCAGGTGAAACCCCCAAGGTAAATTTATGGTTACCCATCCAATCATCCAGATTGTGTTTGAAGAGGGCCAATGAGGTCCTCTGCTTGACATGAAGTGGGAGTCTGTTCCAAAGGTGTGGTAACCTCTGGGAGGCCCATCTGTCCCTCCAGTAGGTTCTATTAATGTCTCATACTAGGTTGAGGCCTTTAGAGCAAGTAACCTGTGTACAATTTGACTTGCTGATATGCATCATTTCCAATAAAGCAGGGTCAGAGCTTGCCTTATATGCAAGGCAGAGATCACCTCTGAGTAGTCTGTATGAAACACAATAAACTGACAGTGATTTCAGATGATCTTCATAGGACAGACGCTGAAGACCTTGAATGTTCCTTTTGAGGAACCTTTGTGATCTCTCCAACTGCTACAGGTGCTTGGAAAGGTACATGCCAAAAGCAGCATTGCGTTGTCCTGAAGAGGGAAGACGACAGGGATGTTATAACTTCTTTTCTTCTGGAGACAATGCCCTTACTTATGAGATGATCAATATAGAATACCCTTCTTATCACTGTGGAGACATGATGGTCAAAGGTAAGGTTGCTGTCAACCTGTGTGCCTCAATCGCTCACCACTGAGTGCGTACTTAGGGTGTTGTTATCGATGTGATAGTTAGCAGGAACATCGCTCTTAATGAAAGGGATGATAATACTTTTTTGCATTGAATTTAGGGCCATGACTTTGGCACCAATCATTTGTGTAAGACCGTGTTGTAGGATGTTGACATCATTAGGAGATTCTATGACCGTTCCTAGTTTGCAGTCATCAGCAAACTTTGTTTAACTACTAACAACTCCCCTCCTAGCCTCCATAACTCCCCCATTTCTCTTATACTGCCACATTCATATATTCCTCCTTCATACCTATCTTAAATTCTTTCACCCATCCCTACCATATCTCCCATCATAATTATTTCTACAATACATCTTAATCCAACTTTCTCACATTACTCTCTCTTTCATCTAACCCCCTACCTCTTCTCCTGTTTCTATATTCATTCACTTCTCCCTAACATTAAATTCTTACTAAACACCTACCCTTATTACTTAAATATACATTATATTAGACTGCATGCTAATTAAAGCTATCTGATCTCTCTGACCCTAATCTTTACAAAACATCACAAATGTTAACTATGTCTTTCACACAAACCATGTAAACTTTCTTTGATTCTATGTAAGTTTGTATCTTAATCTATGCCTACACTATATATGTTAGTAATTTAATATTTTGCCACTGTCTTTTCTTTAAAAATTGTTTAAACTTTTATGATTGCATTTTTTTAATTCTGGAGCTTTTCTCCCTGGGCCTCCACTGAAAATGGGTTCCTGATCCAGTCGGACTTTTCTGTTCACCAAATGTCAAAAAATAAATAATAAATTATTGTCAATCACAGACCTTTAGTTTTAATGTGTACTTCAGAGAAATAGATTCCAAACAGTAGAGCTCCCAGGACTGATCCCCTATGGAACACCACTGGTTACAGATCTGCTGTTGGAGGTGGATTCCCTTATTTTGACTATATCGGCTCTATTAGTGAGCCAGTTAGCAACCCATCTAACAGTATAAGGGTTGATACCTAGCTGGGCGAGTTTGTCAATGATGCCTGAGTGGAGGATAGTGTCAAAAGCCTTGGCTAAGTCTAGGTAGGCTGTATGCACAGATTTCCCCTCATCAAGGGCCTTGGTTGCTGTCTCAAAGAAGTCCACTAGGTTTAACAGGCATGATCTCCCTTTGAAATATCCAAACTGGGTAGAGTTAAGTGTTTGGAGACTACCTATATCCTTGTTGATAAGGTCCATGATGATTAGCTCCATGGCCTTGCAGATAAGGCTAGTCAGGCTAATAGTTGTATAGTTCCTGAGGTCAGTGGAAGCACCACCTTTGTGCAAAGGGATAATAGTGGCCTTTTCCCATTCAGCTGGGACGAACCTGGTGCTTAGATGATAATTGAAAAGACTACTCAATGGTGTTGCTAATTCTTGTTTGAACCTATATATATATATATATATATATATATATATATATATATATATATATATATATATCTCAGGTTTATATTACTTCATCAAGTTTCCAAAAACTCAAAATAAAAAAAAATAAAAAACACAAATCTGCATTTTTGAAGTGAGGCAAGCCTCCTCTGCACCATACATGTTGGGGACTGTGCCACCCCACACTCCCAGCAAATTACATATAATGACTCTGAGATTGCACTACAATGTGGAAAAGGGTAAATTTCTGGATCCCCACTGTACTGTGATCTACATATAACTGCTTTAAAGGGAATTTACCTTTTTTCCCCACTGTAGTGTGATCTCAGAGTTGGTTTATAAAATTTGCAGGGTGTCTGGATGGAGCAGGGGGCTTGCTCCCCTTGAAAAATGCAGATTTTTTTTTTTATTTCAGGTTTTCAGAAGCCAGATCACATGGTCTCAACCATATGAATTTTGAGATTCTGAAAACTCCATGAAGTCATATAATCTCCCATATATCTAGCTATGAAAATTTTGATCTACAAACAATTTCATCTACAAATGAAAAATATATCACATTTGATCTGAAACACATTTCTTTGGAGTCACAAATGACTGAATCACACGATATTTAAGTGTGAAAATCACTGCGGGTGTGGTTTTGGATCATAGGAATAAGAATGCAGATTAGTGTTAATCAGTATTCATACCTTGCTAGTGCCCTCTGTGGTATCACTAACTCTAAACGTTTGTGATTGTGCACCAGCAGTGAATCACTCAGGATTTTTTTTCTTTTCTCCACTGATATGTGACTTTGGCATTAGTATATATAAGTAAAGGGTTTGGGGATTATGACTGTGGAGTTAGTATATTTAAGTAAGGGAGTGTAGGTAGTTAGGGGCTGAGGGGATAGTGACTGTTTAGTTAGTATATTTAAGTAAGGGGGTGTAGGGATTGCAACTGAGGAGTTAGTATATTTAAGTAAGGGGATGTATGGATTGCAACTGTGGAGTTAGTGTATTTAAGTAAGGA
This sequence comes from Protopterus annectens, assembly GCF_019279795.1. Classification (NCBI taxonomy): domain Eukaryota; kingdom Metazoa; phylum Chordata; order Ceratodontiformes; family Protopteridae; genus Protopterus; species Protopterus annectens. Next base: position 1,085,272,161 of record NC_056737.1, on the reverse strand, counting down.
GTATAGGGATTGTGACTGTGGAGTTAGTATATTTAAGTAAGGGGGTCTGGGGATTGTGACTCTGGAGTTAGTATATTTATGTAAGGGGTGTAAGGATTGCAACTGTGGCATTAGTATATTTAAGTAAGGGGATGTAGGGATTGCAACTGTGGCATTAGTATATTTAAGTATGAGGGTGTGGGGATTGAGACTGTGGAGTTAGTATATATAAGTAAGGGAGTGTGGGGTTTGTGATTGTGGAGTTAGTATATTCAAGTAAGGGGGTATAAGGATTGCAACTGTGGAGTTCGTATATTTAAGTAAAGGGCTCTGGGGATTGCAACTGTGGCATTAGTATATTTAACTAAGAGGTGTAGGGATTGTGACTGTGGAGTTAGTATATTTAAGTAAGGGGTGTGGGGATTGTGACTCTGGAGTTAGTATATATAAGTAAGGGGATGTAGGGATTGTGACTGTGGAGTTAGTATATATAAATAAGGGGCTGTGGGGATTGTGACTGTAGCATTAATGTATTTAAGTAAGGGGGTGTGGGGATTGCAGCTGTGGAGTTAGTATATTTAAGTAAGGGGCTGTGGGGATTGCAACTGTGGAGTTAGTATATTTAAATAAGGGGGTGTGGGGATTGCAACTACTGCATTAGTATATTTAAGTAAGGGGGTATGGGGATTGCAACTGTGCCATTAGTATATTTAAGTAAGGGGGTGTGGGTATTGCGACTGTGACATTAATATACTTAAGTAAGGGACTGTGGGGATTGTGACTGTGGAGTTAGTATATTTAAGTAAGGGGCTGTGGGGATTGGGACTGTGACATTAGTATATTTAAGTAAGGGGGTGTAGGGATTGTTACTGTGGAGTTAGTATATTTAAGTAAGGGGTGTGGGGATTGCAATTGTGGCATTAGTGTATTTAAGTAAGGGGGTGTGGGGATTGTGACTGTGGAGTTAGTATATTTAAGTAAGGGGGTGGAGGGATTGCAACTGATGAGTTAGTATACTTAAGTAAGGGGATGTAGGGATTGGGACTGTGGAGTTAGTATATTTAAGTAAGGGGATGTAGGGATTGCAACTGTGGCATTAGTATATTTAAGTATGAGGGTGTGGGGATTGAGACTGTGGAGTTAGTATATATAAGTAAGGGAGTGTGGGGTTTGCGATTGTGGAGTTAGTATATTCAAGTAAGGGGGTATAATGATTGCAACTGTAGAGTTTGTATATTTAAGTAAGGTGGGCTCTGGGGATTGCAACTGTGGCATTAGTATATTTAACTAAGAGGTGTAGGGATTGTAACTGTGGAGTTAGTATATTTAATTAAGGGGGTGTGGGGATTGTGACTCTGGAGTTAGTATATATAAGTAAGGGGATATAGGGATTGTGACTATGGAGTTAGTATATATAAATAAGGGGGTGTGAGGATTGTGACTTTAGCATTAGTGTATTTAAGTAAGGGGGTGTGGGGATTGCAACTGTGGCGTTAGTATATTTAAGTAAGGGGCTGTGGGGATTGCAACTGTGGAGTTAGTATATTTAAATAAGGGTGTGTGGGGATTGCAGCTATGGCATTAGTATATCTAAGTAAGGGGGTATGGGGATTGCAACTGTGACATTAGTATATTTAAGTAAGGGGGTGTGGGTATTGCGACTGTGACATTAATATATTTAAATAAGGAGCTGTGGGGATTGTGACTGTGGCATTTTTATATTTAAGAAAGGGGTGTAGGGATTGCAACTGTGGAGTTAGTATATTTAAGTAAGGGGCTATGGGGGATTGCAACTGTTGCATTAGTATATTTAAGTAAGGGGGTATAGGGATTGTGACTGTGAAGTTAGTATATTTAAGTGGAGTTAGTATATTTAAGTAAGGGGTGTAAGGATTGCAACAGTAGAGTTAGTATATTTAAGTAAGGGGCTGTGTGGACTGGGACTGTGGCATTAGTATATTTAAATAAGGGGGTGTAGGGATTGTGACTGTGGAGTTAGTATATTTAAGTAAGGGGTGTGGGGATTGCAATTGTGGCATTAGTGTATTTAAGTAAAGGGGTGTGGGGATTGTGACTATGGAGTTAGTATATTTAAGTAAGGGGGTGCAGGGATTGCAACTGATGAGTTAGTATATTTAATTAAGGGGATGTAGGGATTTCGACTGTGGAGTTAGTATATTTAAGTAAGGGGTATAGGGATTGTGACTGTGGAGTTAGTATATTTAAGTAAGGAGGTGTGGGGATTGCAACTCTGGAGTTAGTATATTTAAATAAGGGGGTGTAAAGATTGCAACTGTGGCATTAGTATATTTAAGTAGGGGATGTAGGGATTGCAACTGTGGAGTTAGTATATTTAAGTAAGGGGCTCTGGGGATTGCATCTGTGGCATTAGTATATTTAACTAAGAGGTGTAGAGATTGTGACTGTGGAGTTAGTATATTTAAGTCAGGGGATGTGGGGATTGTGACTCTGGAGTTAGTATATATAAGTAAGGGGATGTAGGGATTGAGACTGTAGAGTTAGTATATATAATTAAGGGGGTGTGGGGATTGTGACTCTGCAGTTAGTATATATAAGAAAGGGGATGTAGGGATTGTGACTGTGGAGTTAGTATATATAATTAAGGGAGTGTGGGGTTTGCGATTGTGGAGTTAGTATATTTAAGTAAGGGGGGTATAAGGATTGCAACTGTGTAGTTCGTATATTTAAGTAAGGGGCTATGGGGATTGCAACTATGGCATTAGTATATTTAACTAAGAGGTGTAGGGATTGTGAATGTGGAGTTAGTTTATTTAAGTAAGGGGGTGTGGGGATTGTGACTCTGGAGTTAGTATATATAAGTAAGGGGATGTAGGGATTGTGACTGTAAAGTTAGTATATATAAGTAAGGGGATGTAGGGATTGTGACTGTGGAGTTAGTATATATAATTAAGGGTGTGTGGAGATTGTGAGTGTGGCATTAGTGAATTTAAGTAAGGGGGTGTGGGGATTGCAACTGTGGAGTTAGTATATTTAAGTAAGGGGCTGTGGGGATAGCAACTGTGGAGTTAGTATATTTAAATAAGGGGGTGTGGGGATTGCAACTACGGCATTAGTATATTTAAGTAAGGGGGTGTGGGTATTGCGACTGTGACATTAGTATATTTAAGTAAGGGGCTGTGGGGATTGTGACTGTGGCATTTGTATATTTAAGTAAGGGGTGTAGGGATTGCGACTGTGGAGTTAGTATATATAAGTAAGGGGGTGTGGGGATTATGACTGTGGAGTTAGTATATTTAAGTAAGGGGTGTGGGGATTGCGATTGTGGCATTAGTGTATTTAAGTAAGGAGGTGTGGGGATTGTGACTGTGGCGTTAGTATATTAAAGTAAGGGGTTATGCGGATAATGACTATGGCATTAGTATATCTAAGTAAAGTGATGTGGGGATTGCAAACGTGGCATTAGTATATTTAGGTAAGGGGTTGTGAGGATTGCAACTGTGACATTAGTATATTTAAGTAAGGGGGTGTAGGGATTGCGACTGTGGAGTTAGTATATATAAGTATGGGGGTGTGGGGATTATGACTGTGGAGTTAGTATATTTAAGTAAGGGGGTGTAAGGACTGCAACTATGGAGTTAGTATATTTAAGTAAGGGGGTGTGGGGATTGCAACTGTGACAGTATATTTAAGTAAGCGGGTGTGGGGATTGCGACTGTGACATTAGTATATATAAGTAAGGGGTTGTGAGGATTGCAACTGTGACATTAGTATATTTAAGTAAGGGGGTGTAGGGATTCTGACTGTGGAGTTAGTATATTGAAGTAAGGGGATGTAAGGACTGCAACTGTGGTGTTAGTATATTTAAGTAAGAGACTGTGGAGATTGCGACTGTGACATTAGTATATTTAAGTAAGGGGTGTAGGGATTGCAACTGTGGAGTTAGTATATTGAAGTAATGTGGTTTAAGGATTGCAACTGTGGAGTTAGTATATATAAGTGAGGGGGTGTGGGGATTGTGACTGTGGAGTTAGTATATTGACGTAAGGACGTGTAAATATTGCAACTATGAAGTTAGTATATTTAACTAAGGGGGTGTGGGGATTGTGACTGTGACATTAGTATATTTAAGTAAGGTGTTGTGGGGATTGTGACTGTGATATTCGAATATTTAAGTAAGGTGGTGTCGGGATTGAGAAGGGCTTCCCTTCTTCAGAAACAAAAACTTGTTTTGGAGAAGTATATGAAGTTTTAGCTACAATATGATTCACGTAAATGTGATTAAGATTAAATGTTTATTAGATGAATTTAGTAGACATTTTGTGATTAGTAAAAAGTGCCTTAGGTAAAATGTAATAGACTCATACATGTAATAGACTCATATATATATATATATATATATATATATATATATATATATATATATATATATATGTATATATATATATAAATCTCAAACTACTGAAAACATTTTTAATGCAGGGGGCAAGCCCCATTGCACCCCTACAGCCTCTGCTAATTATATGTCCCAACCCCAAGATTGCACAAAGGTGGAGAAGGGGAAAATTCAGTTTTTTCATATTTTCTGTTTTAGATATTTTGGTTTTCAATCTTTTGACCATTAGATTTTATGACACAGACCAATATGTGTATGTATAGGCAGATACATATAGAGATATAGATACATAGATACATCATACATGTATCTCTCTCTCTCTCTCTCTCTCTCTCTCTCTATATATATATATATATATTTATATATGGTATATCTATATCTATCTATATATATATATATATATATATATATATATATATATATATACATATATATCTTACAGTATATATATATATATATATATATATATATATATATATATATATATATATATATACATATATATATATATATATATATATATATATATATATATACATATATATATATATATATATATATATATATATATATATATATATATAGATATATATATCTATATGTATATAGTTTCATAGGTAGGTACTAGGCTATCTGCCCAAGGGCGTTTATAAGCCTAGCCAGAATGTGTTGGCTTTTGCCTTCCTTTTAGATTAATTTCCTGAGCCTCTGTCCAGCAGGGCCATTGAAGTGATCCCAGGGGTAAATTTATGATTTCCCATCCACTCGTCAAGATTTCTCTTGAATATAGTCAGTGAGGAGCTTTGCCTAACATAGATTGGGATTCTATTCCAGAGCGAGAGAAGTCTCTGGGACAGGAATCTATCCCTCCAGCATGTCATATTTATTGTTGTGCTGAGGTTTAAATCCCTGGAGTTGGTGGCTCTAAGAGATTTGGTTTTCTTGAGGTGGAGCATGTCCATCTTTCCAGCTGTTGCAGGTGTCGAGTAAGGTACATCCCAAATGGGGCATTGTACTCTATTATGGGCCTGATGAGCGATGAGTAGAGGGGCACAATTACCTTGCTTGATCTAGATGTGAATCCTTTCGTGATTAGCTGGGCTGGGCTACATAGAAGGATTTTCTAATCACTTTGGCAATGTGATTATCAAAGGAGAGGTTGCTATCTACCTGGGTCCCCAGACCCCTAATTACATCTTCCGTACTTAGTGGATTACCACCTATGTGGTAGTTTGTGGGCACTTTGTTTTTCCCAAAGGGGATGACTATGCACTTTTTGGCATTTAGCTTGAGGCCATGGTTCTGACACCAGGTATTTGTCTCCATGAGACCCTTCTGGAGGATGTCTGTGTCAGCCGGAGAGTCGATTATGGCCCTCAGTTTGCAATCATCTGTGAACTTGGTCAGCCATAGTCCTCCCGTGCTTGCCTGCACCTCAGAGAAGTTTATACCGAGCAGGAGGGGTCCCAGGACTGAGGCCTGTGGGACACCACTTGTAATCAGTTTAGAGTCAGACATGGCACCCGCAACTTTGACCATGTGAGTTCTATCAATGAGCCATTTGGCAACCCATCTCATGACATAGGGGTTAATGTTCAAGCTGGTAAGCTTATCTATAATGCCAGAGTGGGGAATGGTGTCGAATGCCTTTGTGAGGTCCAGGAAGGCTGTGTGGACTACCTTTGCCTCATCTATGGCCTTGGTAACTGTTTCAAAGAAGTCAACTAGGTTTAGGAGGCAAGATCTGCCTTTAACAAAGCCGAATTGGGTAGGGTCCAGTGTCTGGAGGTTCCCAATGTCTCTGTTAATGAGTTCCATGATGATGCGCTCCATAGCTTTGCAGACCAGGCTAGTCAGGCTTATAGGGCGATAGTTCCCAGGATCCATTGTGGCACCACCTTTGTGGAGTGGGATAACTGTTGTTGTACGCCATTCTTTGGGTACATAGCCTGTGGTAATGCTGAGTTTGAACAGTGAATTTAGGTGAGGGTTTAGTTCATTTTGGAGCTTGTATAAGACGTAGCCTGGGATACCATCCGGTCCCATTGATGCTGTGTTTTTGGCTTTGGAGAGGGCTGTTTTCACCTGTGTGTCTGTGATGTCTGGGGCTCTACATTCTTCTGGGATGGACACGGGCCCTTTTGGGGGTGAAGGGGTTAAAGTTTGCACTGAACCTGTCAGCCAGGATGTTGGCAATGTCAGTTGGTTCAGTGTATTTTTTGCCATTTTGCACTAGCTCAGAGCAGATCTGACAGTAGCCACCTAGATTCTTGACATAGCTAAAGAGAGGCTTTGTGATTATCTTTAGAGTCTTTGGCAATTTTTCTTTCGAAGCTGGCCTTGGATGATTTTACTAATACTGATCAGGGATGCCTTCCCTTTTTGGGATTTTGCTCTATCATGTAATAGTTTCTCCTTCTGTTGTATAGCTTATTTATGGCCGGGGACCACCAGACTGGTTTCCTCTTTTTGGAGGAGTGAGTCGTGGTTTTACTTGGGATGGCTCGATATGTGTGTGTGTGTGTTTGTGTGTGTGTGTGTGTGTGTGTGTGTGTGTGTGTGTGTGTGTGTGTGTGTGTGTGTGTGTGTGTGCGTGTATGTGCGTGTGTGTGTCGGTGTGTGTATCAAATGATATAAAATTATACATAATTATATTTAAGTATATCTCCATTTCATGTAATCTAAAACTCATTTGATCGACACTCATTTCACTGACAATTTCATACACACTAAATACATCTACAGGGGGCTTCACCCTCACTCTTCACTAACATAAATATACTAACTCCATAGTCACACAGCCACAGAGAATACAGAAATCTCCCTACACACATATCAGTGCTGGTGCACATACTTAAACTTCTAGACATGGTAGAACAACATAACAGTGGGAATTATCATGTCAAGAAATACTGAGCAACAGTAATTTGCATTGTAATTCTTATCCTGCAAAACCACACCAGCAGTAATTCACTATACACTTTACAATGTCATGAATGTCGATCAAGTGTGCTTATGATTACAAGAACCACCATTTTTCTTTGTCAATAAAATGAAATGACAAATGAACAGAACCCATATATATATATATATATATATATATATATATATATCTGTGTATATATATATATATATATACGTGTGTGTGTGTGTCTGCATATATATATATATATATATATATATATATATATATATATATATATCTATACTGCATATATATATATATATATATATATATATATATATATATATATATATATATATATACTGCACATATATATATCTATACTATATATATATATATATTATATATATATATATATATATATATATATATATATATATATATATATTGACAGCAAGATATATAGTGTGTATATTTATATATTATTTCTACACATGGGGGGGCACCACTGCAAAAAATTAGAATGATATTTTTCCATTTTATCCTTCTGTGTCCAATTTATTAATATAGTAATTACAGAAATTTTTCCAGACACAGAGGCACCTTCGCCCTAGGTTATACATTCAGGCCAGCATTATCTCCAGGTAGTAACCTGGATTATTTTTAGATATCTTCGTTTTTCCTTTGATTGGGTCATCTCTTCTGATTTGTTCATCACTGATTGGTTCTTTCATCAGCCCAAGCTCAAACTGTTGAGCCTTTCTTTCCCATATCTGAAAAGTATTAACCTAACTAAAACTCCTCCTACAAATCACTAGTTACCCCCCTGCTAACATGTCCATGGACACCTGTGATACTCAGAACCCAAACTGCTTGAGGTGTGTGGCTAGGCTTGTAAGGGCCGTAGTTGTCGTTAAACTAGTAACAACCTATGAACCTATATATATATATATATATATATATATATATATATATATATATATATATATATAGTAGTTAGACAATTGGTCAAATGTACCAATTGTCAAACAGACAAAAAGCCAGTGCAGCTGATTGAAAATCAGCTTAAAGCATGTACCTGCTTGTCTTCAGTGCAAGATCGCTGTATAGTGGAGCTCATTAAATTTGCTCTTTCCCACTGTATTTTAGTCTTGTAGTTGGTATATATTATATTTTTAGCAGGGGGTGCGATGAGTTCAGGGGGGTTTCTCCATGCAAAAAATATGATATGTTTTAAAGTTTTTTTTTCTTTTATTGTTTAGCATTTGACAAGTTGTGTTCGATCATTTGCATTTCGATAAGGTGAATTTTCATGGTCATTCTTAAATAAACTGCAAAACTGCTGTTCCTGACAGTAGGTAGAATAATAAGCAACACTGCATTTTCTGACATAGTATATGGCCGGGATTCACTAATCCTCCATGTAAGACTAAGTCTTACTCGGAGACTGCAGTCTAAGAGTATGACATCAGCGCGTCATTCATATGCATGAGGGCGCGCTGACTCAACTCTAAGGATAACACGGAGCGTGCACGAGTGCAGGGGGTGTGTCAGATTGCAGAGCAGTCCAAATATCTATGCCTAAACAGCAAATGCCACCAGACATGAGCGAGTCCACTCAAATGTGTAAATCTCAAACACTACACTCCCCCACATTCCAAACCTGTGTACAACTATAATAAAATGTAAAACCATTTTTTCCTCATTCCCGATATAGCTGCCCATATTTGCACGTGTGTGCACGGGTTTGCCCATTGCTTAGCTACAGTTAGCAGTTCAGACATCGAAGAGGATAATAAACTATTTATATGCAAATTAAGCCAAATAGCAGTAGCGTAGTGGTAGAGCCTTCGCACAAAGAGGAGGCATTCCCGGTTCGAGTCCCACCACTCCCCTTCCCATATTCTGTAGTAAATCTGTGCATAAAACTAATTCCTGACATTTACCTTTTAAATATTAGTATAATGCATTGAAATGGCCTATGTAGTAGTGAACGATATTTTATATATATATAAGAAGGTGAAATGGACATGCATACTGATAAAGTCATAAGTAATGTATCTTAAGCAGTGTGAAGCACTGCTAAGCAAAGTTTACCAGTATTAAACATATTTAAGTATAATTGCTCATAGCTTAGCAGTGCTTTAACTAGAGCAATAGCTTTGCGTGGAGCTGTGCATCGCGCCAACTAGCGCAAACAAAACATGTTTGCACAAAGCTGCGCACTGTGCTAACTAGCGCAACATCGGGCAATGTCGGGCAACGTCGGTAAATGTAGAGCAAAGTTGGGCAAAATTGAACAAAGTCTGCTAAACACAGCCACACCCCCTACCAGTCAGGCCAGTAGTAAAATAAAAAGCAATGACAGGCCTTGAATCCGGGATAGTGTGCACCATAATCACAGTACTGATCCACTAAGCCATGACAGCATTTGATGTTCATGGACTGGCAACACACATATACATATTAATCAAAGTTTACCCAGTGCTAAGCAGGTGTGCACTCAGCTGAGAATTTTCAAATCTGGCCAATCACAAATAAGTGTGGGAAATGAGGCATATTTAAGCTCCATAGGTGGGAATAGTCGCCATAACTGGTTGTAGCTCCCATCTGCAGGCAGCAATGGCTGGTGTTGGAGAGGGCTCTCGCTTCTGAGCGCAACGGTGGGGCATTGAGGAGTCAAAAGTGATGGTTTGGCTCCTCATCCATCATCATGATGCTAGACTCCTGTAGGGCCAGTTCCAGGGCACGGAATACAAAGCGGAAGCCTGGAACCGTCTCGCACATGAACTCACCAGTGCCACAGGCGTCCCTCGGTCTGGTGAGCAGGTTAGACACCACCATGCAGACCTGAAGAGATGCAAGCAGGACCAACTGAACCAATGGATACAGGAGGCCCATGGGATGCAAAATGCCCCACTACTGTGTAGGTAGCCATGGAATGAAGTATGTAAAAATTGCTAGTGTAATTGATAGTATGGATATGTATATGTTTCAATATCACTTCATTTACTTCACAGCTGCAGGTGTCGTGCTGTGAATCAGCAAGCCTATGCAGATAGGCTGCTAAGGCTGCACCACCAGGCTGGTTAGTAATTATTCTGCATGTACTATTATATAAAATAAGTGAGAGAGCCTGACAAAAAGTGTAGTAGCCCAATAATAAAGGTATAATAAGGCTTGAATAACCTCTCTGCATATACTGTTATGTAAAATAAGTGATAGAACCTGAAAAAGAGTGTTGTAACCCATTAATAAAGGTATAAGCCCTGAATTATGTCTCTGCATGTATTGTTATATAACATAAATGAGAGAGCCTGAAAAAGAGTGTCGTAAACCATATATGAAGGTATAATACATCTTGAATAAGACGTCTGCATGCACTGTAATATCAAATAAATGAGAGAGTCACTAGAAAAGTGTGTAATGCAATTAATAAAGGTATACCTTCTGTAGTGTGTCCATGTTACTTTCTTCGAAATACTGATGTACTCTTGCAGTATAGAAATAGTAGTGTTGTATTAAGCGCTGTCAACCCACACTTGGGTAGGCCCATAGAAAGTGGATGAAGAGAGTGCCAGTATCTCATAAGTATATATACAGTCCTCAACTGTTGTTTCAAGGCTGGCATGTATAGGTAAATCTGGCACATGAGTAGCTTGTTATTGTGTTCACCAGAAATGTCAGTGTGCTGCTAGAAATGTAGGGGCTGTTAAAATATAATTGATAATGTCACCTGAACACATCCAGATATGTAGACATATAAATACAAATAAAATATATAAATATGTAGCAGTAACATCTGCATCCTGGACAGTTTGTATGTCAGATACAGGTCAGGTATATAAGGAACTAGCAAAACACATTTCACAACGTAATGGACATTGCCTAGTGTAATAATACATGTAGGGGATATATACCTGCAGTCAATATGAATGTAGTGTAAACTATAAGTACATATAAGTTGTTAATGGAGGTATCTTTTTACACCCTACTGTATGTGCATAAACAATGCAATTCCACACCTCAATGGGCATGTGTAATCTCAAAACATTTGTTGGGACATATGTCCTATTGGTTTATAAATATCTGCATTTACTTTGATGCATGTGCCCTGTTCAAACCCCACAATCTTGGTGGCCTGTTGCCACCAATCAATCCTACATGCTGTTGGAATGTCCACTGTTGTTCTATATATGCATGTGTTATGCTTGCTGTTCATCTGTTGGAACTCTGGTGTGTTGGGTTAATGGGAATATTACTGCATGCTGTTACAACTAATTTGGAATGCTGTTGCCTGTTACCAACCCATATTGTCATTAAATTCTCCTAAACACAGAACGTATGGGAAGGCCAGTCCCAGCGGACTCACCTGTCCCACCTCAGCTGGCGATGGCACCTGGCACCAGCAGGTCCAGTGCCCAGCCCGGGACCTCCTCCTCCACTGGCCCTGTGCCACCTTTGGGTGGAAACGGTGTAGGGGATGGGGCTCATCCCCTCCCTGCAAGCATGACCGGAGGAGGGCCGCATATCACCCTCCAAATGGTCCGGGCTGTGGTGCATAGGGAGATCGAGTGTTCAGTCACTGATCCTCTACGCCAGCTCGAGGCAAGAGTGGCGCGATTCACGGGTGAGCCTGCCCCTCCTATGAAGCCCCCAGCACAGCCACCCTCTGGGCTGTGAAGGTGCAGTGGTGACTGCCCATTGATGGGGATCTCAGTTCCACTGTTGCCGTCTGTGGGCTCATGGGCTTGTGATTTCCAAACATCCTTCCCCGTCAATGGTGTTCACCCACCCCATGTGTCATATTCTGCCCCTGTATGCATCTGGTTTGTCTTGTCTGTTTACCTCCCCAACCTACCTCCCAAAATATACCTACTTCCCCTACCCCACATTCCACTCTCACCTGAAAAAAATAATAAAAAATAGGCAATCTGCTCCCACAAAAAAATTACGCCCCATACATAGCTGCCCATTTTGCACAAATGTCTGCTGGACACAGAAAGTGAAATTTAATTGGCAGTACAACACACTTTGTTGTCCTCACCCCTCTCTCAGGGGTGGAAGTTTTCAAATTTCCCTCCAAATTACTAGTATATGCACAGCTGTTGCTGTTAAAGAAATGGGATGCTATGGACCTTCCCTACACCCGTCCTACACATCCCGAGCTGTTTTCCCTACTGTCTTTCCCTCTTTGTGCCCCTTTTTCACCACTTTCCTATCTACCCATTTTCTTTTCTTTCAAAGAAATGAGTGCGGGGGTTAGTGTGAGTAAGCACTTTTAAGCAGTAGTAAGCGGGTTTGCGCGAGTGTGCGCTTAGCTTAGTATTGCTAAGCGTCGTGCAAATCCGCTTACAACTGCTTAAAAGTGCCTTAGTCACCCTGCATATGAGGAGCCTTGTTCTGCTCAGCAGCAAAATAAAACACCACTGTCAGTCTCGAACCCCAGACCTTGGACACACTAGACTGCATGAAGTACCACTAGGCCACAGTAGATATACAGCAGGTTGTTGCTGAAATATATATATCATGCATCAGAATGTGTGAATGTAAAGGAAAGATATGAATGCCATAATACAAAACCTGTTCTGTGGAACTTTACAAGCAGTTGTTGTGGAATTGCATTACAGGACTGTGATAACAGAACCAGACATTCTAGTGGTAAATAATGTTACAGCAGCACTTTACAACCCCCACACAGTATCATAGCAGGACAATCCCCACCCAAATGTACAAAATACATGTGTGTTCAAGGTACAGCAAGGATGTAGGTAGGCATACTCAGTACTGGAATCGTCCAGTTTTCATGAGCATCCTGTGATAATGTCAAAAGAAAAAGCACAAACTGTGCAGACGTGAGTACATTAATGTCCACAGTACAGCAGTTCCCAAACAGTTTATATGCAAAATGAAAACATCTCAATAACTACGTATGTATGCCAGCTAATTGTATAAGTAGAAAAGAAAATACATACTCCCATGTATCTTGTGTTAGCATTTGTAGGGGTGAGTACAATTCTACACTGTCAACTGTGTACTGGAAGTGGCAACATTCAGGTCTGAGTACAACATTCAAATCACTGGCTACACCCCTAGCATCAGTTATGAGAAGTATAGCAACCTTCTGACTTACACAACGGTGTCCACAGCAAACAAGCATGGTCCCCACTTTGGAAAGCTGAAAGGGCTATGCCTACCTGACTTAGCAATTTATAGTATTGGGTTGCTATGACAGTGAGTACTTCAAGTACCACACAGCAGGCTGCATGCAATTGCCAAATGGTGGCCACCAATTGGTGCAGAGGCCATCACATGCACATGTGCAGATGCCTATACAATCAGGCTGTACTTGCTGTCCACACATGCAATCATTTCATTGCAAGTATGGAGGGGGAGAGAGAGTGACATACAGACGCAGACAACAGCAGCAGGAAAAAAGAAAAAAAGATCAACCACAAATATATTGAAATAAGAAGTAATATATAGCAAAAAAAAAAGAAAAACTAAAAGACTATATTGAAAAAAATATATTGAAAATAAGTATATTGAAAAGAAAAATATATTGCAAAAAAAAAATCTCATATTGAAAAAAAAATATTTAAAAAATATATATATATTGAAAATAAAAATATATTGAAAAAAATAATATTGCAAAAGTAATAATATATTGAAAAGAAGAATAATCATATTGAAATAAAAAATATATCTTGAAGAAAATCATAAGCTATAAAAAGAAAAGCTATTACAAAGCACACGAAACAGAAGAATACGAACACATACAAAGGTAAGGTATGTAACAGCTATGTATTTACTGGCATGTAGTAGATGCTTATGAAGAGTACTCTACATAGTTTGAATCATCCATATGTGGCAGCAGTACGTATCTATGCACAGATGCCCTGCATAACTACTGGCATGGAGACATCAGTGTGTAGCTGTGTGCAGTGGGATATGACTGTGACATATGTAGTTCAGCATTAAATGTCAAACATCTGATCCATGTTATCTGTGTTCTGTACAGTAGTGTGTACAATGTCTGTTTGTGGGAGTAGTGTATACGGTTATATAAACATGGATGTGACAGAGTAACAAATGCATGATAGTTATATTAATGTGTAGCTTAGCATTGGCAACAGCTGCACCAGGCTAGTATGTTAATCTAGCATTTGCAGCTATATATACACCCTCTAATATTACTGTGTGCTCACATGTGACACCTGTTCATGTTGCAGCAAGGCCCAACAGGTCAGCTGTGAGGTACACAAACTTACAACAGTGTGGACCTTGTGTGTGTATGACACACAGATACAGAGAGATCTGTCTGTGTCAGATATATTAACATCTGTACATGTGCATAGAGCAAGGGACATACAGCAACTGTTTGTGAAGGGTGGACATATATATGTTGTTGAAGGTTGTTATGTGCATATGTTTATGTAGGTTGTAGTGTGTGGCAAACAAGACAGCATACAGTGCTGTTATATGACATGTGGTGGTTAAACGCTGTGGGTATGATTCATCAGGTTTGTAGTGTTGCAGCCAGTGAGGCCTGCTAAAGCTACATTGGCTGAGAACACCTTCAATGCATTCCGCACAACACTGTGCAATATTACGACATAACGGTATACCTCACAACCTTTGCATGATTGATATCCCCACCATGAAAGGTGGACTGTATATGTGCCTATATGTATATCTACATGTACACCAATGGATGTTTATATGTATGTGTGTGTGTGTGTGTGTATATATATATATATATATATATATATATATATATACATATATATATATATATATATATATATATATATATGCATATATATATATATATATATATATATATATATATATATATATATATGTATATATATATATATATGTATATATATATATATATATATATATATATGTATATATATATATATATATATATATATATATATATATATATATAGAGAGAGAGAGAGAGAGAGAGACAGGGTCATATTTGCCTGGTGACAAAGCCATGGACCCAAGCTTATTGTTGACACTGCATTGGCATACCTTCTTGCAAAGACTCTGTACCCATGAACTACCACATAGGTGGTAGTCTACTTAACACCAAAGGTGTGATAAGAGACCATGGGACACAGGTGGACAGTAGTCACCACTTTGATAATCACAGTGCTACACTAGTCATGTTAACTGTCTACGTGGCACACGTCATCACAAAAGGTGTGTCATCCAGGGAAATATAGGTCAGTGTTCCCCTCTACTCATCACACATAAAGCCCATTATCGAGTACAATGCCCCATGCAGTATGTACTCCCCAAGACATCTACAGCAACTGGAAATGACACAGACATACCTCACAAAGAGTAATGCCGGCCTCAATCAGATGCCCTATGTAGACCATTTCACAAACCCACAGCTAGACTGTGTTGCATATTGCCTACACAGAGGTGACCTCTGCCTAACATACTAAGCTATGTCAAACCCAGAGCTGTTGGACATGCTCCACGTAGACAGACCACAATCCCTATGAGCTACATGCTCTAGAGACCTAAACCTTGTGACCTCAATAGACAGCACAGGCTGGAGGGATAGATTCATATCTCAGAGACATCCCATACTCTGGAACAAACCACCTATCAATAGCAAACAAAGCCCCTAATTAGCTGTCGTCAGAAATAATCCTGATGAATGTATGGGAGATAGGAAATACACCCCGGGAATCACCTCTGTGGCTCTGCTTGACAGGGCCATGTGAAATGTACTTACCTGTGTGTCAAAGGCCAGGGTAGCATATGGCTAGACTTCTATAGGCCCTAGAGCCAATAGCCTATTACCTACCTATGAAGCGATACACACCCACATGTACTTGTTGAATTGCTATGTGAGGTTGACTGAGTGTGATGGTGAATGTGTTGGTGAATGTGTCAGAGTTCTGTATATGTGTGATAGCTTTGTGGGAAACTGTTTCAGTCATGGTATTATGTGTCCTAGCTGTGATCCCAGCAAAATATGTGTATGCAATCACTAGGCAGAAAAAGCAGTATGCCATACGGTCTGACGTAGTCCCTTGGTGTTGACTGGGGTGTCCCACTGTAGGTTAAAGCAGTACATGTATGCTTATTGAGTGTTACTGCTGGTGAATCCAACTCATGTATGAACTGTAGTACTACCTGAAGCTGTATGCCTACACAGCACAGTATGGTGTATGTCCACATTTCTTGGAACCACTGTTTTGTGGGTTCCCTGTAGTCCTCACAGATTACATACCTCAGGCATAAGGCTTTGTAACTACTGACACACAGTACTGTATGGTACACAGGTAAAGGTCATCTGGGTTGCCATACCTTTGTGTCTGGCATGTATGTCTGATGTGTGTGTGGGTATGCCTGTACCATGGCCTCAGTCATATGTGTGTTACAGGATATAAGTGCGTATCTAGCAACATGTATAGTCTAGTACATCAGTATGCCACCTATATTAACGAATGTGCACATATGTTAGGCAAGGGTTTGCCATCAACGACTAGTGTGGTATACTGGTAATACTGTAACTGGACTTTACAATCATTGCAATGGAATACATATTTCCTGATGCATTAGCTAGATATATACCTCCTGTGGCTAGGTGGTGCATTGTGTCGCATACAGTGTGCCATGTACTGTTGTATAGTCTTACATACTGGTTTATCTTTGTTGCTGTGCAAACCATGGTTTGATATATAGAGTGTACCAGGCACTGTCAGGCAGTTGTGCGCTGAACACTGATATGTGGTATTGAAAGTGTGTATCCACTGACAGCCAATAGGTTGCTATATATGGCAGTTAATTGATATCTGTACTTTAGAATGTTGTGCGCCACATGACATGCTCATACATATTGTTTCATTGTCTTCCAGGGTAATGGCCCACCATCATAATCCCACCTACAGCACGGCAGAGGAGGAACTGATAACAGCAAGCCTGGTGCAGCACTATGCCCTGCTGTTCTCCAGAACCATCCAGGACTAGCATGAGCGGACTGCACTGTGCAAGATCTTGTCCGTAGGGTAAATGACATAGGCATGCATAACCGGACATATGAGCAGGTACGCCATCACTGCAGTGATTTAATTAGACATGCCCGTCAGCGTGTGTCAGATATCCATAGACAAAAGCTTGCCACAGGTGGTGGGGGTACCCATCCATCCACCCCTCACCAGAGTGGAGGAGCTTCTCCTGAGCCAGGTGACTCCTGGCCAACAGCAACAACATCAAGCAACATGTATCATCATGGAGGTCGGAGCCACCCAGCAAGTTGACACGGAGCATGCAGGTAACATGGCATAGCTGTACACTACTGTTGGCTGTATTGGTAGAGCATGCTCATGTGAGATGTGTACTGTGTAGTTAGAGGTTGTGGTGCCTAGTGTTGTGCAATACTAATAATTAGGAATGTAATCTGTAGGCCTGTGGCTGTCAACCATTGTACTACTGTAAGATTGCAGACACACAGTAGCAATGCCACAGTTGTTGCCACTGACAAACTGTTTCATATCCTTGTAGGTCCCTCTGGTGTGACAGCAAGGCAGCAGACCAATGCTGGTGAGTGTGTTCTGCATTGAATATTACTAATTAAATGTGCATGTCATAGGTGAGCTGTAGGCCATGTACACATAACACACCTATGCATAATGCATGCTGTGCATGTTTGCTGTGAGACTATGCACATTCCAGTAACATGGGTAGCTGCCTACAACACATAACAATACACAGAGCATCCCACACAATTGTGGCAACACTGTAGTGGACATTGGATAGGCAGAGGCAATACGCATGCACACAACATACACAACCTTGTCATACGTGGTACACATTCACATGCTACACATGGCGTATTCAGACACCCGCTGTAAGGTCACACTCCAGTATTCCAAATGTCATCCGCACAGCACACATAATATACCTGAGGGGCTGATGCCTCTCATGTGGCTGTGCGACACTCTTCAACACATAACACATTCATGTTAGGCAATGCCCCCTATTGGGCACCATACAAACCCATGTAACAACTGGCTGTGAAATGGTGAATGTAGCCATGGTACAGCAGTTCTGGTACAGCATGGTATGTGCCGGTCTGGCACACATTAGTAGCCTTGAGTGACCACATGATGCTGCATGATGATGGCTCATGGTACTACACCCCATCCAGTTACAGTGACCACAGTACTACACATAGCATTAACTGCTGTGCACCTCAATGTTGTGTGTGTGCACACATATGGACCAATACACAATATGCATAGCAATCACCTTTTGTACAAAGTGACACATATATGCCTTGTAATGCTATTGAGTGTATAGGTCACATGACACACACTTTGTATGTGTGATGTTTAATGTTGCAGTTGTGTTGTAGCATGCCATGTCATGGCTGGCACTGGCATGGCCACAATATGTCCTACACTCAACATAACCACTGTACAATGGCTATGTTGAGCAATGGTATTCCATCAGGTATACATGCACCACTCACCCTGTGTGTATACATAGCATGCATGTGCTAAACCTGTGTCCACATTTATCTGCTAAAGACACAGATACATATCTAGCCATGGTATGTATACCTGTGAGTGATGATGCACAGGACATTGCAGAGCTTTTAATACTTACACAGCAATGTTGTGTCCATATACACATTGCGTTCCAGGGTGAGGCCAATCACTGAACAACAACACACATGCATCAAAGCCATGTATTCTGTTATTAGCAAGGGCTGTCTACACCCACACTGCATGCTGTTGAGCAACACACGTCCTGTATGCTGACACGTGTGATATCACTGTTTACCTTGTGATTCTGTACCCCACCATCACCCGCTATTGAGTACATTCTGGATTGCTGATAGTGTGTGTGTGTGTGTGTGTGTGTGTGTGTGTGTGTGTGTGTGTGTGTGTGTGTGTGTGTGTGTGCGTATGTGTGCATGTGTGCCAACATCATGTACAGGTCGTAAAGTGTGTTTCCTGTCTTCCTCTCACAGGTGCTGACTTTGGGCTGGTTCACTGCAGCATGGAAACTGATGTCACTGAACAAAATAGTGATGATGATAGGTGTGTTGAGGCACAGGCATGTTTGCCGGGGTCTGTCGTTGGGCCACCAATCAACAGTACACAAGTGTCCACACCATCCATGCACACAGTCATACTGCCAATACATCCATCACCAATGCCCTTAGCTGAGGGACAGCATACAATCGGCATTGGCCAGGACAGTGCGGTATCCATGGCACATGCATCCCAACACAGCAGCCATACCCAGATGTCTGGAAGGGTACCACATAGGCAGATGTCCAGGGGTTCTCATCGGAGCATTGCTGCTCATCATGCCACTGGCAGACGTGCCACAGGTCTTACAACCTCACGCATGTTCCAGGCTGTCATGGAGGCACAGGCATGTATGGAACGGTACACCAGACAGGGACTAAGGGCACAGAGGGCACATAACACCACCGTAATTGACAGTATCCATGACCTAGCTGGTGCCATCTGTAATTACACTGAGGTTGCTGATAGACGTTGGGGAGAGACATTAGATGTCCTCCGCAATGTCATGTCCATGTGTCAGGACAGTGCGGGATGGTTGAGTCGTCGATGTGGATGTATGCCAGCAACATCAGCAGCTGGCAGTCACCGCGGACATCCCTCAAGCCACAGCCACTCCCGTTGTGCCAGTACCTGCCCTAGCAATGTTGGGGGTGGGCTGTCCATAGAACATCCTAGAAGACCACGTGCACGTGGCTCTGGACAGTCCCAGCAGGGACCTGGGTCCAGTGTACATCCATCTACCTCTGGGGATAGTACCCAGTCTGGCTTAGTACCTGATAGTGTCAGTAGCACCCCTGCCAGCACAGGTACCGTATCCATGGCCAGAGATGATGATCTGTAAAGCCTCGCAGGTACAGTCTGTGGCTGTCCCACAAATACCCGTATATGGCAGCCACATGGTGGAACTGTGTGCATGCAGACACACACACACACATAATCCATACACCTAGGGCTAACACATACCCATACACATTACATCAACATTGTCCTATACCAGTATTCTTGCCCCTCACACACACACACACACACACACACACACACACACACACACACACACACACACATACATGTCGATTGGATGGCTCACTGTAGGCCTCTGGCAAACCAACAACACACCCTGTGCATATGATGAAACCTGTGCCACCTGTAACATCGATGCAGGAACAGGCTACCATGGTGCTGATGCACAGGGTGTCTTTATAGCAGTATAGCAATGTTAGCATGTTGTCAGCAGTAGAGTGTAATGATATGCTTGAAGGTGTAGCTGAGCAGGCATGATGCATTAAAGCTATGATTGTCATTGTAGTGTTGATTACAACAGTGTTAGTTCCAATTGTGTATTGTCCACCCACGTGCCACTTGGCTGATGTGTGCAGCGTTGGCAGCATGTGTTAGAGAGTGGACAGTATGTGTGGGATGTGTGTAGCACAGATTTGCAGGTGTACAGTTGTGAACATCATGGAGGTGCACTGTCTGCATGTACGTGCATAGTGGACACATGGGCAGGGTGACATGCTCTGTATTAACAGTAACACTCCATAGTTTCTATTGGTGACCAGTATGCATTGTACTACACACATTTCGGAACCTGACTACACATGTGTGTATGACATGGTTTGACACTGTGCTGTGGGTGATACTGTTACTATCTGTCATTGTTTTGCATTCTGGTAGTATACATGACTTCAACAGCCTGACCATAACCAATCATTAGATGATGTCTTGACAACTGACACACAGATGTAGGACACACAGAAACATTTGGATCCTTCAGGTACTATACTATTCCAGTAACCAGTGGTATTCACCTGCACCCATTACTGAGACCACTCCTGTTTTGCATATGGCTCTCTTAGGTACAAGCAATCACAGTAGGAATATGTCTGTCCACATCTGGTAATGCATACTGTGGCCTATACTGCACTCTCCAGGTGACACACACATCCTCCACAAGGGTATCATACAGACAGATACCTGTTGTCAAATCCATGCTGTAAAGCTATAGGCCAAACTAAGCATAGTCATCCACCTTTACGGAACATAGTATCTCCACAGTACCACATAGGTAGTAGCCACCAACATGATGAACAGGTACCAATATGTACATGCAACCTAGTGTTACGTCATCTCTCCTTTGATAATCACATTTCCTAAGGTATTTTGAAATCCCTCTGTGGATCACATAAGCAATAAAGGGTCTGCATGCATATTCACAAAGGTTGTTGTACACCTATCATGAATAGTCATCATTGACAGACTTTTCTGCATTTGAACAGGTCTGACATATACCTCGGCCATAAACCCTCACTCACACAATTCAATAGGAACCGTAATGAGTTTGTGTGACACGGATGACCTAGGCCAGGGATCACTGCAGTGGATGGCCTTGTCACAAGCATACAGATGTGACCTAAGGTCTAGGAAGCAGCAGCACAGTTTGGCAAAGATGACAGCTGTGTTCTTGGAGAAAGCAGGGTTCCCACACATGCAATCATTGAGGTAACATGTACAGATATGTATTTTACACACAGCTAGCTCACATGTGCAATGCATACTGATATGTCATACGGTAGTTAAAGCAAAACCAACAACACATTGACCAACAGTGTCACACACACCAAGTGCAGGATTCAAACCCCTACCTAACTACTTCATGATACTAGAGGAGTACGCTTTAACATGACACGCTATACACATTACTGGGAGGTCTCATTTCCACAGGTATATTTGTAGGATGGTGACATCATCAGACTTGACAAAGATAAGTATATCACTTGTAAGGTGTACTACTACTCTACAAAAAGGCTGCTTTTCTCTAAGGTAATTACACACACCACAGTTGTCAAGTGCAGGATTCAAACCCCGACCTAACTACGTCATGACACTAGAGGAGCATGCATTAACACGACACGCTATACACATCACTGGGAGATTTCTTTTCCACAGGTATATTTGTAGGATGGTGACATCATCAGACTTGACAAACATAAGTATACCACTTGTAAGGTGTACTACTACTCTACAAAAAGGTTGCTCCTCTCCAAGGTAATTATACACACACACACACACACACACACACACACACACACACACACTTGTTAAGTGCAGGATTCAAACCATGATACTAGAAGAGTACGCATTAACGTCGTGCTATACACATTACTGGGAAGTGTCTTTTCCACAGGTATATTTGTAGGATGGTGACATCATCAGACTTGACAATGATTAGTATACCACTTTTAAGGTGTTTTACTACTCTCCAAAAAGGCTACTCTTTCCCACAGAGACCACACACAAACTTGTTAAGTGCAGGATTCAAACCCCTACCTAATTACTTCATGATACTAGAAGAGTACGCATTAACACGTCATACTATACACATTACTGGGAAGTGTCTTTTCCACAGGTATATTTGTAGGATGGTGACATCATCAGACCTCACAATGATTAGTATACCACTTTTAAGGTGTTTTACTACTCTCCAAAAAGGGTGCTCCTTCCCAAGGAGACCACACACAGACACACACTTGTCAAGTGCAGGATTCAAACCCCTACCTGACTACTTTATGATACTACAGGAGTACACATTTACACAACACGCTATGCACATTACTGTGAGTTCTCCTTTCTACAGGTATATTTGTAGGATGGTGACATCATCAGACTATACAATGTGGGTTACATTAGGTGACATTAGGTGGGCTACATAGAAGGAATGTCTGAACACTTTGGCCATGTGACCATCAAAGGGGAGTTTGCTATCTCCCTGTGTCCCCAGGGCCATAATGATGTTCTCCGTACATACTGGATTACCACCTATGTGGTAATTTGTGTGCACATTGTTTTACCCACAGGGGATGACTATGCATTCCTTAGCATTCAGCTTGAGGGCATTGTTTTGACACCAGGTATCAGTCTCTGTAAGACACTTCTGGAGGATTTCTGTGTCAGCCATAGAGTCGATTATGGACCACAGTTAGCAGTCATCTGCAAACCTGTTCAGCCATACAACTACCATGCTTGCCTGTACCTCTGAGCAGTATCTACTGAACAGGTGGGGTCCCAGGACCAACACCTGTGGGATGTCATTTGTGACTGGCTTAGAGTCGGACATAGCACCCGCAACTCTGAACATGTGTGTTTGATCTGTGAGCCACTTGGCCACCCATCCTGTGACATAGCTGTTAATGTTCAAGCTGGTACGCTTGTCCATGATGACAGAGTGGGGAATGGTGTAGAAAGTCCTTAGTGAGGTCCAGGTGGGCTGTGTGGACTACTTTCACCTCCATCTATGTCCTTGGTAACTGTTTGACATAAGTCAACTAGGTGTATAAGACAGGATCTGCCTTTAACAAGGCGGAGATGTGTAGAGTCCAGTGTCTGGAGGTCTCCAATGTCTCTGTTTATGTTCCATAACAATTTGCTCAATAGCTTTGTAGACCAGGCTGAGTAGACATATAGGGCAATGGTTTACAGGTTCTGTTGTGGCACCCCCTTTGTGGAGCTGGATGACTGTTACTGTATGCCATTCTTTGGGTGGATAGCCTGTGGTACGCTTGAGTCTGGACAGTGGATGTAGGTGAGGGTGTAGTTCCTTTTGGGCCTAGTGTGGGATGCAGCCTGAGACACCATCCAGTCCCATTGATGCTGTGTTCTTAGCTTTGGAGAGGGCTGCCTTTACTTGCATGTCCATGACGTCTGGGGCTCAGCATCCTTCTGTGATGGACACAGGGCCATTTGGGGGTGATGGGGGGAGTTTCCACTGAACTTGTCCCCCTGGATGTGGGCAATGAGAGTTGGTTCAGTGTATTTCTTTCCTTTTTCAGTAGCTGACAGCATATTTGGAAGTTGACACCTACATGTCTGGTATCGCTACCGAAGGCTATGTGGTTGTTATTCTTACATTCCTTGGCTATTTGTCTTTAGAAACAGTCCTTGGATTATTTTATGAGCAATCATTGTTTCTTCCTGATAATGATCAGTGATGCCTTTCCTTTAGTGAAGTTTGCTCTATCATGTGTTCATTTCCTCCTTCTGTTGTCTAGCTTATTTATGGGCAACAACCACCTGATTGTTGTCTTAGTTTTGGAGGAGGGCATCTTGGATTTTTTTGTGTTGTCTCATTCCATGCATCCCTGTAGATGCTCATAGGATGCACTTGTAAATGATTCGGCAGATTGTATAGCATTATCCTATAGCAAGAGGTCTTTGGAACGTTCCACTTTGGTCTTAGGAAGTGTGCAGTTTGCTTTGGAATATGTCTTCACAGTGGTTTCATTGACTGGGTGGGGGGGGGGGGCGGAATATGGATGTCCAGTGTGATTACTTTATGATCTGATATTACCAGTGAGGGGTTTATCTCTGTTGTGGAACACTGGTACCCCATGTTGGTGATGATCATGTCCAGTATATTGTCACCTGTAGTGGGCATGGTGACCAGCTGTTCCAGGGTGTTACAGTTTTTAAACTCTAGGAAACATTGGGCAAAGGACGTTGTACACAAGTAATTCTCCCACTCAATGTTTGGGTAGTTGTAATCTCCTCATATAATGGTGTTTGACAGGACCCTTGTATTTTCCACTGTTCTCAGGAATACTGAGTGAGGTTCCTGAGACAAGATACGTGATCTGTAGCAGGCTACAATCTGGTGAGCAGCTTTGCCCAATGTTAGTTGCACTTGCATGGTAAATCTGTAGAAACCAGAACGAGTAAACCAGGAAACAACAGCTCACGGCCAAAGAAATCACCAGGACCTGGATGCAGATGGTATACTGCAATAATTCGTTTATTTCACGTTTAACATCCACGAATGAAAACAGCTCACCAGAACAAAACCGACTGAAAACAAGAAATACAGTCAAGCGCTTTCGCCCGGGCTCTCCCAGGCTTTATCAAGACAACAATAACTGGGAATGTACTTCCTTTATATATGTTTGCCCCTTCCCAAATTGTTCAATTATATCGTTGTGCTTAATTGAATTATTTTTGCTGATTCAAAAGCCCCTTGATATTTAAAACCATAATAGCCAATACTTTTTCAAGCATTTTTAAAGGCATTTAAAAGACATTCTGAAAAAACATTTTAAGAAACATATTTAAACAACATTTTTTAACAACATTTTTAGGGTCCCATACACAAATTAATTTGTAGCATACTATATTTATAAGAGTTTATTCAAAAACCTAATAAATAAAATAAATAAATATGAATTTATAAATGTTATTAAATTAATGAATCTCAAATTTACTATACCTATACCAAAAATATATATAAATAGTTTTATAAATAATTTAAATATATTAGATGGTCTCAAAGGCCTCATGCAGTGCCACTAACCTGAAGGTGTGGGTATCCATAAGGTAAATGGGTACACCCCTTCCTTTTGTATTTCACTCGTGGTTTTGGGTCCGAAGGTCAGAGGGATTGTGATTGTTTTACATGGAGCATGTCCAACAGCTCTGTGTTTTACATAGCTTTGTATGTTAGGCAGTGAACACCTCTGAGTAGGCGATATGCAAGGGAGTACGGATGGAGCATTTTGAGATGGTCTGTGTATGGCATGTATTCCAGGCCGCTAATGCTCTTTGTGAGGTATTGCTGCAGGCTTTCCAGTTGTTGTGGTTGTCTTGTGAGGTACATAGCAGAAGTGGTGTTTTACTCTATTATAGGTCTAATGAGTGATGAGTAGAGGGGAACAATGTCCTCTTCTATTCTGCATGAGACACAGTTTGTGATGAGGTGTGCCACATAGGAGGGTTTCCTGACTACTGTGGGAATGTGGTTTTCACAGTTGTGTCCACTGTCCACCTGCGACCCAAGGTCTCTTGTCACACTTTCAGTGGGAAGTATACTACCACCTATGTTGTAGTTCTTGGCTACAGAGCTTTTACCAAAGGGGATGACAATGCACCTTTTGGCATTGAGCTAGAGCCCATGGCTTTGACAACAGCCATCTGTCTCAGTGAGGCCCTTTTGTAGGATGTCCACATCTTTAGCATTTACAATTATGGCTCCTAGTTTGCAGTTCTCTGGAAACTTCAGTTGCCACATACCTTCCATGTTAAATTTTACTTCAGGGAAGTAGATGCTACGCAGCCTGGGATGTTATCTGGTCCCATGGCTGCTGTGATACTGGCTTTGGAGAGTGTTTTTTACCTGTGCAGCCATGATGACAGCAACTTTGCAGTTTTCCATTATAGAGATGTGCTCTTTCATGGGTGAGAGGGGGGTAAAGTTAACACTGATCCTATCTGCCAGGATGTTGGCAATATCAGTTGGGTCTGTATATTTAGTGCCATTGAGCTGTAACTCAGAACAGATCTGAGTGTAGCCATGACATGGACCTGTCTGTTGGGCAGAGATCTCCTGAGTTGACAGTATGCAACAGAGTACAGATAGGGTTACATTCAGTCTTGTTGCATGGGGCAACTATTTGAGGCCAGTAATCCTCTTGATAAGGTACTTCAGTGGTCTTTCTGGCTGCTGAACATGCCTAGTCAGATTCATCGCAAGTGTGTTGTGGTACTCTCTGACGGGTCTGATGGCCACTGAGTAGTGGGAACCTCCTTTGACCTACATGCACAGACCTTGGCAGTTTGTGTGAACACATGGCATGATTTTCTGACCACTTTGTGAATGTGTTTCTGGAAGTAGAGATGACTATCCACATTTGTCCATAGATCCCTTATTATCACATCCGTATTTAGCCTGTGTGAGCATGCCCAGTATGAATTTTCAGTATGTTGCTGCCTGACATTTGCTTCGTTTTTTTAAGTGTGTGAGCATGCCCAGTATGACCTTTCAGTGTGATGCTGAATGAAATCCACTACATTTGTTGGAGTGTGTGAGCATGCCAAGTATAGGCATTTATACTATATGTGTATGGCAAATCAAGTTGTATGTTTACAGCAGGGCTCTCCTTTGTGTCATAGATCAACAGGGATCATGCTGTACCTGCAGGGCTTCCATGAGACACTTTACATAGATTTATCAACATTTCTACATACAGGGGGGGGCAGCTATTTGTACATTTCTACCTGGGGGCACACCTGATTGTTACTGTGGGTGCACATAGGATGAAGGTTTCACCTGACACTTATGCACATTTGCTATGCCTGCACTGCTATGTACGGTACACCATTTCAGTCTGTACTGTTGCCTATCATACTGGCTTGAGGCATACCACTGTGTTACAAATCCTAGTGTCCAATGTCACGTATATTAGATTGCGACTTCATAGCCTACATAACCTACATCACACCGCCTGGCCTGATGTTCTCAGTCTGCATAGGCCTGTGGGGGGAGGTTACCCATATGCCTCTTTAGGGGCATGATACAGCATTTCTTTGTGTTTGCATTAGTCTACAATTGTCCTGCTGTGTCAGTGCCACTGAAATGCTATCATGGCTTAGTGGTTCAGTACTGTGACTATAGTACACAGTATCCTAGGTTCAAGCCCTGTCACTGCTTTTTATTTTCATGCTGGGCAGAGCAGACTGCTTAAGGAACAGTAAAGCAATTATGAGCATGTTTACCTGACTTTGCTCAACTTTGCACGACTTTCCCCAACATTGCTCAACATTGCCCAACATTGCGCTTGTTAACACGGGCAATTTTGTTTAGATATACTAAATATTGGTAAATGCTGTTTAGCACTGCTTTATATTGCTTAAAACATGGCAATCATGCCTCAGGTGATGCTGCAGGGCTGCCTATGTTGGATGCACATACTACACTCCCTATACATGTTTGGAAACAGGTAGTGTCAAGTTAGGCATCCCTTTTATTTTATGTGCGGGTCAGAGAGAGGTATCATTTCCAGGGTTCCTACTGAGCCAGTGTATGTGCTATGCGTTGCCTCTTTGCCAAGGCCAAGGCATACTAGGCACGCCTCCTTCTGCCTACTGGGGCAGGGTCATGTTGTTCCTCCTCTGAGTCACGCTGTGCCTGTGGAGGCCTTGGCAATGGTGGGGGGCTGTGTGGCCCTGCCCCATGCTGTTTCTGCTGCAGCTGTTTTTGCAGGATCATATTGTGTAGCATGACACATACCATGACAATTTGGGTACACGTAGTTGGTGAGTACTGCAAGGCTCCACCAGATGTGTCCAGGCACTGGAACCATGACTTGAGCATCCCAAACACATGCTTGATTACATTTCATGTTTGTGCGTGTACCTCATTATGGAGTTCTTGTTCAGGTGTGTGTGCATTTCTGATGGGTGTCATCAGCCACGGCTCCAGTGCATATCCAGCATCTCCCACTAGGTGACCATCAGGGATGTCCCCACTGGCAAATGTCTGGTACAGCTGTGTCAGATGCCAGATACGGGAATCATGGTAGCTTCCAGGGCAGCCAGCACACACATTCAGTATTATGCCCTGGGCATTGCACACGACCTGGCAGTTGATGGAGTGGAAGCCCTTGCGGTTGATGTAAGCCCTACCCCGCTCACTGGCTGGTGCTTTGATGTGTATGTGCATGCAGTCAATTGCACCCACTACCTCAGGGTATTCCGCTATTTGCTGGAAGAGATGCATATTGCTGGCCAATGCTTCACGGGAACTGGGGAAATATACATGATCACCGACATGTGCTGACATGGCATTCAGGAACTGGTGCAGAACCCTGGATGCTGATGCCTGTGAAATCCCCATCATATCACCAGTTGGTCTCTGGAAGGTACCCATTGCTAGTATTCTTAGGCCAACACATACCTTGGTTTCCACTGGGATGGGTTCCCCTCTGTTGGTTCTGTGTGTGAGGCGTGGTCTGCACAGCTCAACAATTTGCTGCAGGAGGTCTCTGTCCACTCTATAGCACTCCACTATCTCCAGCTCATGTAGCCCCTGGTAGGTTACCCTGGGTCTGTACACTCTTCTCCGTCTCCTCACTGTGGGTTGCTCAGCAGCATTTGCAATGGCACCACCCTCAGCATCTTGCACATGTTGCCTTATAATAGCAATGGCAGCCCCTAACATTTTTTTGTCTCAGTTAAGATTTTTAAATTTTCACTTCTCTTTGTAGACTGCAGTGTTTCTGAGAAAAACATGGGGGAATGTTGTTTTCAGAGTTTTAAGTGCTGGGCTGGGCTAGTGTACTGCCTGTGTAATTGGCTGATTCTGATTGATTTCACCTGGCAGCTCTGCTAGTTCTCCTTGGTTAACTTCCTACTACTTCTTTTCCTTCCTTTTCCCTTTCTGTTTCCACAGGAGGCAGCGACGCGCAAACAAGTGCAAACATGTGCACATGCATGCACACAGACTTACACAGGCTTACACGGCCTTACACAGGCTTAGGCGGGTGCACATGCATGCACACAGGCTTAGACAGCCTTGCACAGGCTTACACGGGTGCACACACAGGCTTAGACGGGTTTACAGGTGCGTACATGCGCGCACACTGTGTAAGCATCTTTGCAAGAAACTTTAGTGATAGCCACGGCATACACCTTCAGTTTCTGGGTTTCACTTCAGACAACTGTAGACACGCCTCTTCCAGTCTTGAGTAACTCACAGCAAACACATGCCACTCTGCTCCAATAAGCTTACAGTCTTTGTAACATACCCCCCCCCCATGATGTCACCTATCTTTTACTCTGTTACTCCCCTAATCCTACTCTTACACTCTAGAGACATGGTTCACATGGCAGGGAAAATTGGGATTCACTATCCGTATACTAATTTGCATAGGATTGCCTATTAATGCTTGGTTACATCTCTCAGACTGAGCTTCCCCCCTTAGCAACCTCTAATCAGTAGCCATGTTGTCTTCAGCCTGCCATTCACCTGCATGACAGATGAATATATTTAATAAAATGCCTATTTTTAGGCTTTTTTTAATTTTTTTTCTGGTTTTTAGAGCGCCGCACATTTGCACGGCGCTGCGCTATGCTTAAACATCGATGATCGGGGAAAAAAATGTTTTTTATTATTTTGCAACACATAATAATGCCATTGGCCTTATAGTTGGCCATTGGCATGCTTCCTCAACTGGATGCATCCTTTATTTGGAGCTCTCATAGCTCCGTTTTCCTATTTGCAGAACGGTACTCACTTACCAACTGAGTACATTTCTACAAATAACACTACTCTTACTCGGACAGGTTAGTGTTTCCTGGATCGCAAATTTACCTCATTTGCATAGCTTTCAGCAGCAGATGAGGTAATTTACATATCCTAACAATGTCCGTGCAAGAGTCGTTTTAAGAGCTCTCATGCACACCCTTGCCGGCTGTTCCTGGATCGCTCGGCAGACATGTTGGCTGTCTGGAGTCTTCCTCTACTCTTAGACTTCGTGCAAGCCTTCATGAATCCGGCTCTATGTTTCTCAAATTCTTGTAATTCTGCAGACCTGAGGACTCCAAAATGCCATACTCAGACTTTTGCCAGGTACTCCTCTAACTGGGTAGGTAGTCTAGCTGTTAATACATATACCTCTTCAAGATAGCTTAGAATGGTTCATTATGAGTACATCAGGGACTATTTCATGAGCTTTAGTGTAAAGCAGCCTCAATTAAAACACTTCTAGGTTTCTGTGTGTATGCATCTATCTATACATTCTATCTATTTATTTATATTTATAGACACACACACACACACACACACACACACACACACACACACACAAATATATATATATATATATATATATATATATATATATATATATATATATATATATATGGTTCTACTTCACTTCAACGACACGCTGGAACATCGACACGGAAATCGCGAGCCCCAGAAGATCGACAGCGCAGAAGACTGACGCGACAGGACCTAGAAGATCGACAAGCAGAAGACCGACCCGACGGATGAAAGCACCGACGCCGAGGATGCCGAAATGGGAAAAGGCTGTGTAAGTATGTGGTAGTGACAGACGTTAAGGTGCGAGTAAGGTAAGTGTGGATAGGGGTGGGTTAAGTGAGTTAGGGTTAGGGAGCGGGTCAGGTAAGTGTGCGGTAGTGATTGTGTTTGGGTTAGGGGCGGGATAAGTGAGTTAGGGTTAGGGAGCGGGTCAGGTAAGTGTGCGGTAGTGATTGTGTTTGGGTTAGGGGCGGGATAAGTGAGTTAGGGTTAGGGAGCAGGTCAGGTAAGTGTGCGGTAGTGACAGACCTTAGGGTTAGGGTTTGGGTTAGGGTTGTAGGTAGTTGTGTATGTGAGGTTTAGTGTGGGTTTGTAGGGATTTTGGTGTGCTTGTGTTGTGTATGTGGTTTTTGGATGGGGAATGTGTTTTGTTTGTTGATTGTGGTGTGTGAAGTGTATGAGGTTTCGTGTTTGTGTACCGTCGGTTATTTCGTTGTCGGGCATGTGGAATTTCGTGTTTTTGTACTGTCGGTTATGTGGTTTCGGTGATTGCG